>NC_090395.1:15489713-15590104 GCF_036365525.1 Heterodontus francisci
TGGTCCTTTCGGCGATGGGCCGGATTTTACTGATGAAGCTGAAGGGGTTGGCGAACTCCTCCAGGGTGGGCTCGAACACCGGGCACTCGGGCGGGGGGATGAACTCCACCACCTGGCTCATGGCGCTGCCGGGCCCCCTGCTTTGGGCTGTGCCTCGGTCTGGCTGTTGGAGGGTTAGCGGCGGCCTTGCTGGCTGGTTCGGGGACGGGTTGGGGCGGCAGTTACTCTCCCGCCTCGCGGCGCTCCGGCCTCGCGCTCTGCTGCTTTTTTTCCGTTGCTTCGTCTCGCTCTCAAACAGCACAGCACCGCCTCCACCTCCAGCAGCTGCCTCCGCGCAGTAACCAGTCCGCGCACGCACACCGCCACTCTGCCCCAATGCACAGCATGGAACCAAGCCAAACCCAACTCGCTCGCCCAGCATCGACGACACAACGTACTGAAGGGCAGGAATCGAGCCAAGGGGAGCGCGATGACCATCTGTTTATATCCGGCGCATTACTACGGCTCTTTAGTGGGTGAGGCACTCACCAATGCCGGCACTCTTTGTTTAAAAGCCATTCTCCTCGGCGCCGATTGGCTGCTGGCCGCAGGGAGGGGGTGGGGTGGGGGGAGGGGATGTTAAAGGGGAAATGGAAATAGGGTCAACATTGCCAATTGGCGTCTGAATGTCAACATGGGGGCATCCCACCCTATCCGTCCCTGTGACCATGCTGGTTACAGCCAGCCCATTAACAATTGTTTCCTGTAAGGAACATGTTCAGTAATCTGACAGACATGTTTGTCTAGGATGGGTCAATCTTTATGTTAACCTCCCAAAGACAGAGTGAGATCCTCAAATCCACCTTGAAGTGAATCACATGGCATTCACTTGTTTGGCCAAGAGTGACAAACGGACCCATCTCAATGCCCTGAAACAAAAAAGAAAAATGACACAACCTCAGATGTCCCAAAGTGCTTCCCAGCCACTGAAGTAATTTTGCAGTGTAGTCAGTGTTGTAATGTAGGAAACACATCATGTAACTTTCAACTGTACAGATCAGTGAATTAGGTTCAATTCCTAGTCGGTGCTGGATTAGCTGAACTGAACTCAGTTCCTGCAATTGCCTTCAGTGCTCCTGGACTAAGGAAGGAAAAGAAAATTTAACAAAGATTCCACTTTTGAGCAATAGTAAATCTTGCTGAAAGGAACTGGTGTGTGGACGTTAGATTCTGATTAAATAGTCATTTACAGTTTTGGCTCATACATGAAGAATGGATACTTGAGCAAACTCACAATGGATCAAAAAAAGGAACTTGTAAGTGCTAGCTTCAACCGTGAAATATCACATCAATAAATGCTTCCAGGTCTATAATAGTAAAAAGGCTGTCAGAGAAGAGGTGGAAAGCATAAAGTGTGGTTATCTGGTCAAAACTGAGGATTAACATAAAATAACATACTCAGTTAATACTTTGTTTAAACTATCCTGTTTCCTCAATCCTATTCCCACTAAACTGCTGATCACCCAAATTCCCCTTCTGGTCCTCATGTTAACCAATATTGTAAACACTGCAGGTGTTGTCCCTCTCTTCTTTTAATCTGTGGTCATAACACCTCTCAAAAATTACCCCTTGACCCCACCACCGCCCGAGCTCCACCCTCCCTTTCCTCTCCAAAGTTCATGAACATGTTGTAGACTCCCAAACCCGTTCCCATCTTTCCCGGATCTCCATATTTGAATCCTTCCAATCAGGTTTCTGCCCCAGTACCAAAACAACTCTTACCAAAGTCACAAATGACATCCTATGTGACTGTGACAAAGGTAATCTTTCCCTCCTCATTCTTCTTGACCTGTCTGCAGCCTTTGACATGGTTGACCACACCCTCCTCCCCCAACGCCTCTCCACTGTCATCCAGCTGGGTGGGACCTGATTCCATTCTTATTTATCTGATCGCAGCCAGAAAATGACTTGCAATAGATTCTTTTCCTACTCTTGCACCGTTACCTCTGGTGGTGCCCAACATCTATTTCTCGTCTACATGCCACCCTTCGGTGACATCATCCAAAAGCACAGCATTAATTTTTGCATGTATGTTGACAACACACAGCTCGACCTCTTCACCACTTCTCTCAGCTCCTCCACCATTGCAAAATTATCAGACTGCTTATCTGACATCCAGTACTGGATAAGCAGAAATTTCCTCCAATTAAATATTGGGAAGACTGAAGTCATTGTTTTCGGTCCCTGCTCCAAACTCCATTCCCTAGCTGCTGTCAGCTGTGGCTCAATTGGTAGCACTCTTGGCTTTAAATCACAATGTTCTGGGTTCAAGTACCACTCTAAGGCTTAAGCACAAAAATCAAGGCTGACATTCCAGTGCAGTACTAAGGGAGTGCTACACTGTCAGAGGTACCGTCTTTCAGATGAGATGTTAAACCATCTACTTGCTCAGGTAATTGATTCTTTAAATTATTTCACGGGATTGCCCTGAGTAGCTTGCCAGGCCATTTCAGAGGGCAGTTCACAGTCAACCACATTGCTGTGGGTCTGGAGTCACATTTAGGCCAGACTAAGTAAGGAGAGCGTATTTCCTTTACTAAAAGACATTAGTGAACCAGATGGATTTTTATGACAATTAATGATAGTTTCATGGCACCATTACTGAAACTAGCTTTCAATTCCATATTTTTATTAATTAATTGAATTTATTAAATAATTGATTTTAAATTCCACCATTTGCCATGGTAGGATTTGAACCTGTTCCCCTAGGGCATTAGCCTGGGCCTCTGGATTACTAGTTCAGTGACATTACTACTATGCCATCAGCTCCCCCAGCGTAAAAGATCCCATTGCACTATTTCGAAGAAGAGCAGGGGAGTTATCCCTGGTCACACAGACCTGAAACATTGACTCTGTTTTTCTCACCACAGATGCAGCCTGATCTGCTGAGTATTTCTCGCATTTTCTGTTTTTGTTGGACTTATCCCTGGTGTCCTGGTCTATATTTATCTCTCAATCAACATTGTAAAAAAAGATCACCTGGTCAATATCACATGGCTGTTAGTGGAAGTTTGCTGTGTGCAAATTGGCTGCTGCATTTCCTGCATTACAACAGTCACACTACACTTCAAAAGTACTTCATTCGCTGTAGAGTGCTTTGAGATGTCCACCATGAAAGGCGTTATGTAAATGCAAGTCTTTCATTTCTTAGCGAATCCATCCCTCTCCCTGGCAACAGTCTGAGATTAAGCCAGTTGGTTCACAACATTGGTGTCACATTTGACCCTGAGATGAGATTCCAACCTCATATTCATGCTATCAGTAATATTGCCTATTTCCACTTCTGTAACATCACCCAACTTCACCCCTGTCTCAGTTCATCTGCTGCTGAAACCCTCATTCATGCCTTCATTACCTCCAGACTTGACTATTCCAATGCACTACTCTCTGTAACTTGAGGTCATCCAAGACTGTACTGCCTGGGTCTTAACTCGCACCAAGTTCCATTCCCTTATCACCCCTGTGCTCGCTGACCTACATTGGCTCCCGGTCAAGCACATCTTGATTTTAAAATTCTCATCCTTGTTTTTAAATCTCTCCTTGGCCTCGCCCCTCCCTATCTCTGTAATCTCCTGCAACCTCACAATCCTCCAACATATCTGCGCTCCTCTAATTCTGGCCTCTTGTGCATCCCTGATTTTAATCGCTCCACCATTGGTGGCTGCACTTTCAGTTGCCTAGGTCCCAAGCTCTAAAATACCCTCCCTATGCCACTCTGCCTCTTCACCTTGCTTTCCTCCTTTAAGACACACTTTAAAACCTACCTCTTTGAGCAAGCTTTTGTTCATCTGATCTAATATCTCTTTTTGTGGCTTGGTGTTGAACTTATAATAATCCTGTAAAGTGCCTTGGGACATTGTATTACATTAAAGATGCTCTATAAATATATGTTGTTGTTGTTGTTGAGAAGACCCCAGTTGCATGCTCAGAAATAACAGAGATAATCTAAGAAGGTTTAACAGTTTTAACATAAATGAAATAACACCTGCTTAAAGGACTCAAAACAAACAACATCTTAGAGATTTATTCAGGTACTTACAGAGACAAAGGACTGAGGTCGGTGAAGTACTGGCAGTCATCATGGATGCATTAATGTCTGCTGGTCAGACCCTGTTAAACTGGAACAAACTATATAGTATATAAAAACAGACAGTGCTGGCACGATGACATGATACATCTGAATTTGTAGAAACCCTTAACATAGTCTGCATGGAAGGGTTATTGCATGAGCTTAAAGCAATGGGAATTCTGGAAATAGATAAGAAATTGCCTCAAGTGAATGAAACGATGGGTAAGAAAATTGCATTTATATAGTGCCTTTCACCTCCTCAGGATATCGCAATGTGCTTCATAGCAAATTAATTACTGTAGTCACTTTTTAATGTAGGCGAGCACAGCAGCCAAATTATACACGAGCTCTCCACAAACAGAACTAAGATGAAGGACCAGATTTTGTGGTGTTGGTTCAGGGAGGAATGTTAGCTAAGACATTAGGAGAATTCCTCTGCTCTTCTTCAAATATTGCCATAGGAGCTTTTACATCCAACTGAACAGGGCCCTTGGTTTACTGTCTCTTATTTTGGTTTACTGTCTTTTTTTAAATTCATTCATAGGATATGGGTGTCGCTGACAAGGCCAGTATTATTGCCCATTCCTAATTGCCCTTGAGAAGTTAGTGGTGAGCTGCCTTCTTGAACCGCTGCAGTCCCACGTGGTGCAGGTACACCCATAGTGCTGTTAGGAAGGGAGTTTGACCCAGCGACAGTGAAGGAACGGCGATATAGTTCCAAGTCAGGATGCTGTGACTTAGAGGGGACCTTGCAGGTGGTGGTGTTCCCATGCATCTGCTGCCCATGTCCTTCTAGGTTGTAGAGATTGCGGATTTGGTATGGTGGCTGTCAACAAGCCTTGGCGAGTTGCTGCTGTGTATTCTTGTACATTGCACATATTGCTGCCAATCAAGCAGGCTGCTTTGTCTAGATAGTGTTGAACTTCTTGAATGTTGTTGGAGCTGCATTAGTCCAGGCAAGTGAAATACCAGAAAATGCATTCTCTCAGGCCAAAGGCAGGCCAAAAAGCTCAATTGAGGTGAGATACACCGTAAAACATTAAATATATGAATGAACTGTATGAAGCTTTTACAATGTGAAGAGGCAATTTCCTATAAGCTTTCTGTTGCTGCCTGCTAGCACAGAGCTCTCCCATTGTGTCTAAGACAGGGAGATAGAAAGCCGTTTAAGTCTATCAGATTTGGAATTTGGCCCACCAAACTGTCAATCAAAGTCACCACCCTGATTGAAGCACTTCCCCTTTGATGGAGTAACACAAAGATCTCAAATTACTGCGAAAGCCAAGCTGTTAGCTTTGCAAAAAGATAATCTCTTAGGTTCAGTATCACTGGTCACTCTTAAAAACAGATCTTGTACAAAAGGAATGAAATATCACCTAGTCTCTCAGGTACCACAAGAGAAACATTTATCACAATGGTGTAAGATACTTGAGAGATTGTACACACAATCCCACCTTTGTTCCAAATCACTGTTGTTTGGAAGAGAACCAGCTCGCCTAATGTTGAAAAAAAATGATGCAGGCAGCCTTGGGAGTTAACTGCTTATAAGCTGAATAAATGTAACATGACAGAAATATCATAGAATGGTTACAGCACAGAAGGAGGCCATTCATTTCATTGAATCCATGTTTTCTCTCTGCAAAAGCAATCCAGCTAGTCCCATTCCACTGCTCTTGCCTCATAACCCCCTATTTTTTTCCCCCTTCAAGTACTTATCTCATCCCCTTTTGAACGCCATGATTGAATCTGCCTCCACAACTTTCAGGCAGTGCATTCCAGATCCTAACCACTTACTACGTAAAAATGTTTTTCCTCATGTTACCTTTGATTCTTTTGCCAATCGCCTTATCCCTGGAACGATTCTCATAAATCTTTTTTGTACCTTCTCTAAGGCCTTCATATCCTTCTTAAAGTGTGGTGCTGAGAATTGGACACAATATTCCAGTTGTCACCGAACCAGTGTTTAAAGGTTCGTCATAACTTCCTTGCTTTTGTACTCTATGCCTCTACTTATGAAGCCCAGGATCCGGTATCCTTTTTTAATTGCTTTCTCAACCTGCTCTGCTACCTTCAACACTTAGTGTACATTATCCCCCCAGGTCTCTCTGTTCCTGCACCCTCTTTAGAATTGTACCCTTTAGTTTATATTGCCTCTCCTCTTTCTTTCTACTAAAATGAATCACTTCGTTAAATTTCATCTCCACTGTCCACACATTCAGTCAGCCTATCTATATCTTGAAGTCTATTAACTTCCTCCTCAGTGTTCACTACACTTCAAAGTTTTGTGCCACCTGTAAATTCTCAAATTATGCCTGTACACCCAAGTCTAAGTCATTCATATATATCACAGTAGCAGTGGTCTTAGTATTGATCCCTGGGGAACCCAACTGTATACTTTCCTCCAGTCTGACAAATAACCATTCACCACTACCCTCCATTTCCCGTCCTTTAGCCAATTTTGTATCCATGCTGCCACTTTCCCTTTTATTCCATGGGTTTTAGCTTTGCTGACAAGCCTGTTATGTGGCACTTTGTCAAACACCTTTTGGAAGTCCATATACACATTGTTTCAGCACATGGTGTGACGTGGATGGTTCCCGCTGTTCAACTCCCCACCTGACCGCAGCAAGTGTATTTGTACTAAAGTTTAGCCCCTTGGTGCTTTATTTCCCAAATAAACAGACAGTGACAGGTTTTCTTGTAGGATTTTAAAACAGCAGAAAGTCAATTGTTTATTGATCAATACGCCTTATCCCGAAATTTTTGCAACCGCAGTCACCCACGCATTCTCTCGCGCACACACACATACACAAGAAGAAACAGACAGAGAAGGGAAAGAGGGGGGTGGTTTTTAGTGGGAGGGGGAGGTTACGATAAACCTGTTGAATTCTCTTGAGGCTCAAGTTCTAGATGGTTGCACACCTGAGATGATTGTAGATTTCTCTCTTGATTGAAGTTTCTGTTGAAGATGGTGGGTTACTTCTAGCTCTCACTACTGTATCGTGTAGATGTCAGATTTTTTAAGCAGGGCACTGTGCTTCCTGGCTTGGCTGGAACTCAAGCTGTTACATGTAGCTTCACCTTCTGGGTCGGTCTCTCTCTCTTGCTGTCTTTTTTTAAGGTAAAACTGCGTCCGTCACCTCTCACTTCCTGGTAGGAGAAATTCTTCTCTCTTCTCCATGTTGATTGTACAATGACCCAGGATGTGGCTACTTCACACCTCCTTCTTTCAGAAGAAGACATTCAATTCTGAAATGTTTTTAGGATAGCTGTAGGATGGGTTTCATTAACACCTTCTGGCTTTGAAGATTTGTCCTTTGTCTTTTTCAGACTGTTTGAATACACAAAAGGCCTTTTCTTCAGTGGTCATTTTGCACCATTATTCACTTTTCAAAGTAAAGGTTCCTTTTTTAAAGAAAAAGTCAATTTTTCATAACTCTTCAGAGTTAATCCATAATTGTTATATCGTCACACTTCCGATGTGCGTGACAACATCAACCGGATTACCCTCATCAACCCTCTCGGTTACCTCATTAAAAAACAAAGTTAGTTAAGCATGATTTGATTTTAACAAGTCCATGCTGGCTTTCCCTAAATAGTCCAAGTGTTGTTAATTTTGTCCTAGATTATCATTTCTAAAGTTTCCTCATCACCGACATTAAACTGACTGGATTGTAGTTGCTGGGTTTATCCTTACACCCTTTTGAACAAGGGTGTAACATTTGCAATTCACCAGTCCTCTAGAACCACACCCATACCTCAGGAGGATTAGATGATTTTGGCCACTGCCTCCACAATTTATACCCTTACTTCCTTCCGCATCCCCAGATGCATCCCACCCGGACCTGGTAACTTATCAACTTTAAGCACAGCAGCCTTTCCAGTACTTCCTCTCCCATCTAGTGTCCTAACTACCTCTTTTTTTACTGTAACTTCAGCGGTATCCTCTTCCTTGGTAAAGACACATGCAAAATACTGATTTAGTCCCTCCATTCGTATGTCTCCTTTTTGGTCCCACCCCTCCTCTTATTAGCCTTTCGCTATTTATATGCCTATAGAGGATTTTTGGATTCCCTTTTATGTTAGTTGGCTGTCTCTTCTCATACTCTCTCTTTGCCGTTCTTATTTCCTTTTCCGTTTCCCGTCTGAACTTTCTATATTCAGCCTGGTTCCTGCTTGTATTATCAACATGACATCTGTCATACACACCTTTTTCTGCTACATCTTACTCTCTCTCTCTCTTGTGTCATCCAGCAACCTCTGTATCACAACTGTACCCAAACCATCTCCTCTATAAAGGAGATCCATTGTTTTATTACAGTTTTGCCTGAATTGTTGATTCAGATTTACCTGGGCCAGATCCATTCTTAATCCACTTAAATCGGCCATCCTCCAATCAAGTGTTTTACCCTAGATTGCTCCATGCCCTTTTCCATAGCTAATCTAAGCCTTATTATACAATGATCACTGTTCCCTAGATGTTCCTCCACTGATGCTCCACTTGACCCACCTATTCCCCAGAACCAGATTCTCGTTGGGCCAGAAATGCACTAGTCAAGATTAAGAAAACACAGTTAAGAAATTCTCCCCCCTCTCTGCCCTTTATGCTCTTATTATCTCAGTCTACACTAGCATAATTGAAGTCCCCCTTATCACTACTCTTTAGTTTTTGCACTTCTCTGTAATTTCCCTGCAAATTTGATCCTCTAAATCTTTCCCACTAGTTTGTAGCCTATAGAATATAGCCAGTAGTGTAATGGCACTTCTCTTTTTCTTAACTTTAACCAAATAGATTCTGTCCTTGAGCTCTCCAGGATATCCTCTCTCTCCAACACTGAAATATTCTCCTTAATCAATATTGCCACCACCCTCTCCCTTCTTTCTTTCATTCGCTATCTTTCCTGAAAAACTTGTAACCAGAAACATTTAGTACCCAGTCCTGCCCTTTTTGGAGCTAGGTCTCATCATATTGCCATGTGGCTATTTGTGCCTGCAGCTCACCAACCTTATTTACCATGCTTCATGTGTTTACACACATGCACTGCAAACCTGTCTTAGATCTTGTATTCTCTGTTCATCTGATCTCACCAAATACTGCACTATTTATTATTCTAATTCTCTCTGTCTCTCCCAAACCTTTGCGCACCTCGTTTCTCCTTTCTAATGCTGTATACTGGTGCTTAAAGGCCTGCTACCCGACCCGAACCTGACGACGTGTTGGGTTCAGGTCAGGTCGGGTCGCACTTCTGGGTCTGGCATTTGGGCTTGGGTCGGGTCAGGCCAGATTGGACATGCTCTCTCACCACCTCAGGTAAGTGACTGTAATGTTAATTTACTTTTTGGACTTTAAAGGTGGTTTTGCTACAGTTATTTTAAGCTTGTGCAGGTAAGGAACAAAGTGAAAAACGGAAGATAAGTTAACTGATGGTCGGGTTGGGTTGGGTCGGGCATGGGAAAAAATGGAAGGACTCGGGCCGGGCCAGGCTCGGGCTGAGATGGGGTTCTTTCGGGCTCGGGTCAGGTCTCATTTGCAGACCCAAGCAGGCCTTTACTCCCTGCCAAGTTAGTTTAAGCCCTCTCCCCCCTACCCTCCCTCACCACAGCATTAGTGCATCTCCCTGTAAGGATATTGGTCCAAGCTCTGTTGAGGTGCTACCTATCCAGCCTGTACAGATCCCACCTCCCCCAGAACTGGTCCCAATGCCCCAGAAATCTAAAGCCCTTCCTCCTGTACCAACTTTCCAGCCGTGCAATCATCTGCTCTTTCTTCCTATTTCTGTACTCATTATTGCGTGGCACTGGGAATAATCTGGAGATTACTACCTTTGAGGTCCTGAGGTCCTGTGCATAATGTCTTTGCTACCCTCCTAAAATCTGCATGCAGCACCTCATCCCTCTTTCTACCCATGTTATTGATACCGATATGGAGCATGACCTCTGGCTGTTCACCCTCACCCTTCAGAATGTTCCACAGCCACGCAGTGACATCCTGGACACTGGCACCAGGGAGGCAACGTACCATTTAGGAAACATGTCTGCAGCTGCAGAAACACCTGTCTGATCCACAAACTATTGAATCCCTTATCACTATTGCATTCTCCACGCACCACTCTCACACACCCACCACAGGTAAGCCACCCATGGTGCTGTGCCTTAACTCTGACTGTACTCCCCAGAGGAAGTATCGCCGTCACAAATATTTGAATACCAGTGAGAGATGCACTCAAAGGACTCCTGCCTGGTCTTCCTTGACTGTCTGGCAGTCACCCATGCCCTCTCTGCCTGCACTGTCTTAAGCTGTGGGGTGACTACTGTGGACTATTATAAATTAAGAAATCTAGTATGTTTCCACTTGTAGGAGAGACCAAAACTAGCAGCCATAAATATAAGATAGTTACTAATAAATCCAATTAAGAATTTAGGAGAAACTTCTTTAACGAGTGGTGAGAATGTGAAACTTGCTACCTGGGACTAATGATGCTGCATCAAGAACTATCCAGCAAAGAACCCCCAAAATTAACAGGGAAAAGATTATCATATAGGCTTAGTTGGGAGCGGAACAATTCTTACTGGGGAAACCCTATATGCCAAATGAGAAATATAAATTTCTTCAGTTGGAAACTTACATTAGACTTTGAATGGGAAAAAATCCTACAAGTTAACTTTTTAAAAACTATCAGCTAAGATGGCCACTGCAATTTGCATCTGAAATACCAGGAGATTGAAGTGGAGACAAAAAGTCTAACAAGAAGCCCAGCCAGGACAATGCTTTGGCTAACTGAGTAGATTAGCCAGATCACCCTCGTTAGCGGGACATTCCAAACCATCTTGAGGCATTTGTAAATGGCAACATCCCTCCAGGGTGTAAACCTTGACAAGCCCCACCTGAGAAAGGTTTCGGGTTTTAGACTTGGGACCTCATTAAAAAAAAAGGATTGAGAGAACCATTGAGTGACCGCCTGTCCATCTCGGAAGAAACTGAGAGTTGTTACACAGACAAAAAGACAAGCCATAACTGAGTGTGCAGCAGCAGAGGAGGCTGCTGCTTCCCTTCCTCTCTTTCCCCAGAAAACATCAAGTTTGTAAACTCTGTGACTGGGAGACCCTCCAAGCATACAGACTGCTACAGCCAGCAACCAGGGGAAGAGAGCCAACTACAGTTCTGCCTTCAGAAAAACTCTAAGAAAAGCAGGCCAGCCAAAGTACACTTTGACCTGCGAGGCCTTCACAAATGCAGCTTCAGCCGAGGACCACTGGATCATTCACTTCACAGACTGTGTATTTAAGTTCCATTTATTCTGGACTTTAATCCAACCACCAAATCTATTTTTCCCTCTGTGATCTATTTGTGTTTGTGTGATTCTCGTGTGAATGTGTGCGTCAATGTGTAGCGTATTTTTTTAAAATCGGGGTTAGAGAGTTAAGTATAATAAACGTACCTCTTTCTTGTTTAAACTTTTTAATTCATGGAACACTGGCACCAGTACAGAGGAAAGAAGGAGCTGTTCCATTGGAACGGACCCAGACAAGTATCCTGGAGAATCAAATTAGGTAATTCTTTAAACTAATAAGAGGGGGGGGGGGAGATTCAGGTAAGGGTACATTTTATCTTTAAAGAGAAAAGTCAAGATTCTAGAACAGAGTAACGATTTGGGTAATATCATGCAGATGTGTTAGGAGGGGACAGAGAGTTTAACAACAGTACTGGGGCATTAGCAACCAAGGCTACATCAGGGGAAAAGCGCTACATCTGAATGCACAAAGCATTTGTAATAAGATAGTTAAATTAATGGCACAAATAGAGATGAATGGATTTGATATAGTAGCCATTATTGAGACTTGGTTTGCAGGGTGACTGAGGTTGGGAACTAAATGTTTCAGGATACTTGACTTTTAAAAAAGAAAGGCAAATAGAAAAGGAGGTGGAGTAGCCTTGATAATAAAGGATTAGATAAAGGCAGTAGGGAGAAAGGACCTCAGCCCATAATATCAGGATATAGAATCAGTATGGGTGGAGCTAAGAAATAACAAAGGACAGAAAACACTGGTGGAAATAGTTCATAGGGCCCCTAATAGTAGTTATAGTTTTGGACAGAGTATAAATAAGCAAATTAGAGGATCATATAACAAGGATAAATGCAATAATCATGGGGGGCTTTAACCTTCATGTAGGGCAACCAAAGTAGCTTGGAGGATGAGTTCATGGAACACATTTGTGACAATATTCTAAAACAATACTTCAAGGAGTCTACTAGGGCACAGACTATTTTAGATCTAATATTATATAATTATACAGGGTTGATTAGTATTTGTACTGTAAAAGATCTTCTGGGGAACAGTGATCATAATATGATATAATTTCATATTGAATTTGAGAGTGATAAGGTTTAGTCCAAAACTAGGGTCTTAAATTTAAACAGATGTAAGACTTCGCTCCTGAGACCTCACTTACTTAGGTTCAGACTGAGAATTACAAGATATTGGCAAATCACTCAAACATGAGCTCTGCTTAAATTTAAGTATACTTAAACTGATTCGAAACCACAGAGTTTACACACAAAATTATACATACAAACTTAAGTCCTGGGTGACTGGCCAAGTCACTCGATTCGACTGCAGTCCAGATTATCCTTTTACTACAACTTTTATACCCTTTTTCAGGAGTAGTCCGAGATTGTTGTATTGACAGGACCTTATTGTCCTATAAAGGTTGTCCTTAATACAAAATGTCCGGGAAAATGTTGAGTTCTTTACCAGGGGTAAAAGCTTGCCTTTCAGTTACCTTCCACCATCCATGGCCTGCTATAGCCTTTGCACGTACAGCATGCTCAGGACTGCTTTTCTTATCTCTTTGTTTCCCACGGCCAGTTCCACAACACCCTCCCTGGCCTCCAAGCCTATTTTCAAAAGTTCCATTGTTCGTATTTGCCTGTTATTAGTTGTTGAAACATAAAGTGTTTCACGAAGATCTGCACACTAATTAACAGTCGGAGATGTTCCTGCCTTTTCCAGGCCTCTCTTATCTGTATAAGACAACTTGCAGAATTCAGCAGTACAGTTTACTTTGAAAAGGTCTTTTGGCCTTGTGAAGCATGCTGGTAAAATTTTGTCTTTTTTAAGAGTTTGGTCAAGTTATATCAAAGATGTATTCTTACAGGCCACCCTAAAGTGGCTGTGCACCCAAAGCTTGGGTCACAGGCTCTTACACTGACTCGTTCCATGTTTTCTGTAACAACCTAACCAATCTTTGCTGCCTGCTCGTGGGCCAAGTTATAATAGTGCTTTTGGGACTGACTAACATGTCTCATTAATTCTACCAAGTGTTCTAGAAAAGGTAGTATGTCATAATTAAACTGAACCATATTCTGGTCTAACTATTCTTTTAACTCATCTTCTACAGCAATATCTACTTGCTTATGTGAATTAGCAGTATTGCAGTATTCTAACAGATACATTTTCTAATTAAGTGCTTATCCTAATAAGCAACTAGAGAATATACTGGAAGACATTCACCAACCCCCCCCCCCCCCCACCCCCACCAAGTACCCCAACAGTCCATATACTTCTGCAGGAGAGGCGCTATTTCTAAGATGTGATCCCTGAACACTAGTTACCTGTATTGGCATTCCCAACCTGCAGATCACCTCACTCGATGATATTCCAAATTATTAGCATATAGTACATATAATTCATGTATGGACTTAAAAGATTCTCAGACTCTCTGTCCACCCATACCTATCTTGTGGCTAGTTCTTGCTAAGTATTAACCCTAGCTCTCAATTTTCTTAATCCAGATTCCCTGTCCCTCTGACAGGTACCAGTACGTTTAACTTTATTCTCAATTGTCTCAAAGTTGATTTCTCTATAGAGTATGTGTCAATGCCTTGATGATTAGAAATGATGTCTCACTCTACTGGCCACAATAACCATTTCAAGTAGCTGAAAGTGTCTGGAACCCGTTCTTCAGTGCAAATTCACTATTCATTTCCATATGTCAGTTGCTTCACATGTAAAATCACACTTGCACACTCACACCAGTATCCCAATATCATGCTTTTCTTGGACTTTCAAGTAATTTTATCAAAAGATTGGAGGGGCGTCTGTCTCGAGATCTTTGCTTATCTCCACCTACACGGTCCCAATGCCTGGGTAGTAGCCTGACTATCAAATGCAGTTTTCTTAAAAAGTTTTCATAGGCAAGGATTTAATCATCTCCAAGAAGAACTTATAAATTTGGGGAGATCAAACAAGGCAAAGAAATACACGATTAATGGGAAAATACTGAGAAGTGTAGAGGAAGTGAGGGACCTTGGAGTCAATGTCCACAGATCCCTGAAGGTAGCAGGACAGGTCAATAAGGTGGTTAAGAGGCATATGGAATCCTTTCCTTTATTAGCCGAGGTATAGAATATAAGAGCAGGGAGGTTATGCTGGAACTGTATAACTCATTGGTTAGGCCACAACTTGAGTACTGTGTGCAGTTCTGATCATCTCATTACAGAAAGGATGTAATTGCACTAGTGAGGGTACAGAGGAGATTTACAAGGATGTTGCCAGGACTGGAAAAATGCAGCTATGAGGAAAGATTGGATAGGCTGGGGTTGTTCTCCTTGGAACAGGGAAGGCTGAGGGACGATCTGATTGAAGTATGCAATACTTTTTGAGAGGCCTGGACAGAGTGAAGGACTCTTCACTCATCTTCAGTTTAAATTACCAGACATCTCTGTCTTGGCTTGACTTGTTAGAATTTCGAGAGATAATAATTAAACAGACTAAAATTCTATTCCTTCAGTTTAAATGGTTGAGAGCTTGTTTTCAGTGCTGACACCACAGCTGTCTGTGTCTTCTGTCTGTGTTCAGTTAGGCCAAACTGTCTCCACTAAAAGCCAGTTCAAACTGAATTGAAATAAATGTATCGCATGAGACTCACTCCCAGTGGCTGTATCGATGGTAACGAGAATGCACCCTTTGAATTGCAGTCTCCGTATGGCTGTTTCTAAGGCAACGAACATGCACCTTCCTATAACTCCTAAGGCTTGCCGGCTCTTAAAGCAATACTGATCCCTTGCAAGCCCTAAAGGCAAACCGAATATTCCAAAAAAAAACTACAGGACCATGACACCATTCTCATTCATGAGCCCTGGAAGAATACAATAAAATCTTATTATATCTTTAAAATTGAAGTCAAACATTCCCACTTGATTCTAGGCTGTTCATTCTTTATGTTAGATGATCTTTTATGTCCCAAAGATTACCTGTTATACTGTGCCTGATATTTGATCATTTCAAAATTAACCCAAATTCAAAACACAGGGCTGAATTTTAAGAGCCCAGCGGCGAGCTCAAAAAGTGGCGGCCCGCCCGTACGCCAAAAAGCCACTGCAATCTCTTGTGCGGCAGCTCATTTAAATAGCTGGGACAGCCCTCCCCACTCCCCACCCCCAATCACGTGGAGTGGGGGGGGGGGGGCGGGCTGTCTGTCTGTCACCGGCAATGGCATCAGCTGCCTGTGCGCAGGCACTGGTGCCATTTTTAAAGGGCAGCCAGCTCTACTGGCACATTAAAATTTTTAAAGAAGTAACCAGCCCCAAAATTAAATAAATAAATTTATAATACCCCTTTCTCACTCCCCAATAACAATTAAAGTAACTATTTGCCCTTTCCCCCCCAAAAGACTCTTACCTTTTACATCTGACCTTCCCCCCCAAACTGCGCGAAGTTTAAAGGTCAACCCTTCCCATCATCCTCTACACCCATTATGTTTATTTCACCCCCATTCTCCCCCCACCCCCAACACTGAACATCATACCTTCTCCCCTCTCCCCAGAGGTGGATTTGAAGGAGTGGGACTGCTGGCTGCCATGCCGAAAATCACGGCAGGCCCTCAAGATCGCAGTTAAGTCTATTTAAATGTATTAATTTTATTGATTTGAGTATTTTAATTGAGGTCCTGTCGCCCAGCGGTGGGGGTGGTGGTGGCTGCCACGGAGCCTTGCTGCTGCCGAGAAGATCGGGCTGTGGCGGGCCTCATCCGGAGCCACCTTCAGGCCCCAATCCCCACCACGGAACCCAACGCCTCGGGGAGAACGAAATCCAGCCCGCAGTTTTGATGGACTGACAGTTTTTGTCAATATTCAATTTTATTTCTCCCCAAAGGGAACTTTATTTCTTGATACTAGGAACCACCTAGACTGCTTTTCATTAGTTTCTTCCAATGAAAATATGATGATACCCCTGAATTTTAGGTAAATTGTCCTTTTGAGTGCTTCCAAAAGCAACTCATATTAATTTATTTTATTGATTCCGATCTCAGAAACAGTAATTTCCAGGTTTGCTGGTTTTACATGGTGTTTTTGCATTAGAGACAAAAGTGCTTGCAATTATTTTGGAGGTAACTTCCATATCTCCCTTTCTTGAGCACTTTGTCTCCAAAGATAATGAATAATCTTAAATAGGTTAAAGCCCAGTCTTTGAAAGGCAAAGCCTCATTGAGAGTTCGTTAAGGGGCATGTTCTGATTTTCACGGAACGCACAGGCTGCAAGCAGTTTCTGGGGCTGAATGGAGGTGGACACACAGTGGGGAGCCAGTCATGGCTACTCCAGGGAATTAGCTAGATCCCAATGAAAGGCTGAATGGCCCAGAGAGGGACTTAGCCATTGGGAGACAGGTGCCATTGGATTAGCGCAGATGGCGGGGATAGTGAGCAGAAAGCGCTTGGGCAGTGCAGGTGGTTGCCACCCTCTTGGCATACTGGGACAGCTGTAGTACTGAAGACTTGTGCTCCAGAACTGGCCACACCCTTGGCCAAGCTGTTCTAGTATAGTTATAATAACATAGGCATCTACCCGACAATGTGGAAAATTGCCCAGGTACCTCCTGTCCACGAAAAGCAGAACAAATCCAATCCGGCCAGTTACCGCCCCATCAGTCTATTCCCAATTATCAGCAAAGTGATGGAAGTTGTCGTCAACAGTGCTATCAAGCAGCACTTACTCAGCAATAACCTGCTCACCGATGCTCATTTTTAATACTGTCAGGACCACTCAGCTCCAGACCCCATTATAGCCTTGGTCCAAACATATACATAAGAGCTGAATTCTAGAGATGAGGTGAGAGTGACTGCCCTTGACATCAAGGAGCCCTAGCAAAATTAAAGTCAATGGGAATCAGGGGGAAACCCTTCCACTGTTTGGAGTCATACTTAGCACAAAGGAAGATGGTGTGGTTGTTGGAGGCCACTCATCTCAGCTCCAGGACATCACTGCAGGAGTTCCCCAGGGTGGTGTCCACGCCCAACCAACTTCAGCTGCTTCATCAATGACCTTTCCTCCATCATAAGGCCAGAAGTGGGGATGTTCGCTGATGATTGCACAATTTTTGCAACTCCTCAGATACTGAAACAGTCAGTGACACATGCAGCACGACCTGGGCAATGTTCAGGTTTGGGCTGATAAGTGGCAAGTGACAGTCGTATCACATAAGTGCCAGACAATGACCATCTCCAACCATCTCCCCCTTGACATTCAAGGGCATTACCATTGCTGAATTCTCCACCATCAACATCTGAGGGTTTACCATTGACCAGAAACTGAACTGGACCAGCTAAATAAATACCGTGACTACAAGAGCAGGTCAGAGGCTAGGAATCCTGTGGCGAGTAACTCACCTCCTGACTCCCCAGATCCTGTCCACCATTTACAAGGCACAAGTCAGGAGTGTGATGGAATACTCTCCACTTGCCTGGATGAGTGCAGCTCCAACAACACTCAAGAAGCTTGACACCATCCAGGACAAAGCAGCCTGTATGAATGGTACTGAACACTGTGTAATCAACGCCCACAACTTTAAACATTCACTAAAATAAAAGCAAAGTTCTGCAGATGCTGGAAATCTGAAATAAAAACAGAAAGTGCTGGAAATACTCAGCAGGTCAGGCAGCATCTGTGAAGGGAGAAGCAGAGTTAACGTTTCAGGTCTGTGACCTTTCACAGAATTTCAGAGTTCTCCAGAGGCTACTGCACCTGAATCATTGCAGGGGCAGCATCCATCATTGGGCCCTGCAACACAGATGCTCCCTCAGTCAGAGAAGTCAATAAGGCTGAAGATGATGATGGCACCATGTGAGGGGTGGCACCCTCATCGTCCTTGGTGACAGCCTGAGCCTTTGGATGGCACTCCAGATGGCTGGAGGGGAGCACCAGCTGGGGTGCAGCTGGCATCCCTTCCAGCCAATCCTGTGCCATCAGCGCCACTGATAGGTCCAAGCTGCATAGTGTGGCATGCATCCTGTGTATATCAGTACGCAGCTCCTACATGCATTCCAAGTGCTGCCACATATGGCTTTCCATGAGTTGGCCACTTTCTCAATGGAGGAGTTCATGCGCTCTAAGCCCTGAGGCGTTGTGGCACACACGAGCTGAATGGACTCCTCCATTCTCTGCCCATGACCCCGCACTGCCTCAGGGAACTCTGACATGTGGGAACACATCTGCTATTGATGCTGATGGTCTAGGTAGGGCCTCTTTTCCAGTGACTCCTGTGGCCCTGCGTCTGTGCCCAGATGAGCAGGGCTGTATCTGTCCTCCGTCCTCCGAGTGGGAATGTCCGCAGCTACCTCTACCTATGGCACCTCCTCCTGCTTATCACGTGACATGCTCATCACCCAGTGTCACCCTATCTAACTGTGTGCAAGGACCCACCAAGGTGACTGTATCTGTGTTGGTAGACGATGTACTTGTAAAGTGTGATGGTGCTTCTTCAGATCTTTGCTGTTGCTGCTCTTGGCCCGGTGATGGTGAGGGATATGGTCCAATCTTCTCTGCTGTTCCAATCTGAAATAACAGCAGTGAAATGGCATCCACAGTAATGCCTGCCATAGCCTGTTTAAATTAGGCCCATACTTGAGGAGTCCCGCCTCCATTCCCACCCCCACAGCTACTAATTGGCTGCCAAACCCATCTCCGTGCCACTTATAGGGGGCGAGGATCCAATGACTGTTTCCCCCTGGGATGGATTTCATGACCCAGAAACGGTCCTAACTTCCATTTCCTGCCTCGACAGTGAAAATCCAGCCCCTGGTTTCTGCAGAGAGGTTCTTAAATTCTTAAAGCAGCTAGATTTCTTGCGGTGCCATTAGTATTCACATGGATCTGGAAACCATGGTCACCCATTTAAAAGAGAAACAAAACAAAGGCCGGGATTTTGTCTTGGCAACGTGGGGGGTCTTGAACAGCGGCAAAAATGCTGATGAGAGCCCTGTGTCACCTCCTCTGGGGAAGGGCCACTGAATCTAGTGCCAATTAGGCATTTAAGTGGACAGCCTTCCCCGTGATCAAGGACCCTGGTAAGGGAAGTCCCGCCTGCTAAGAGCTGCCAGCCAATCAGAGGCCAGCAGCTGTTTCACTGAGCAGCATAGAGGAGGTGGCTGCTGCTGGTATTGCACTTACCCAAGCCCCTGGAACCAAGTCACAGGTATGTCAGGGTGGGAGGGATTTTGCAGATGGCATTACGGGTCATGGGAGAGGGGGGAGTAGGGGGTTTGGCAGCAAGGGCAGGGATTTGGCTCTCAGCGGGGCACCCCCACCCGCACTTCCCGATGCTGGAATACTCTAGGTGTGGTCTCACCAAAGTCCTGCACAATTGCAGCAAGACTTCCTTACTCTTGTACTCCAACCACCTTGCGATAAAGACCAACATACCATTTGCCTTCCTAATTGCGTGCTGTAGCTGCATTTAACTTTCAATGTTTCGTGTACAAGAACATTCAAATCCCTCTGAACACCAACATTTAATAGTTTCTCACCATTTTAAAAAATATTCTGTTTTCTATTCTTTCTACCAAAGTGAATATAACCTCACACTTCCCGCATCATACTCCATATACCACCTCTTGCTCAGTCACTTAACCTATCGAAATCCCTTTACTAACTCTTTGTGCCCTCCTCACTCTTTGGCCAGAATTTAAGGCAACCCAGCAGGATCCTGGGACCAGAAATGGAAGCGGGTGGCGATGGCCCTCCTGCTCCGATCTCTGCTCCAGTCACGATCGGTGGCTTGCGGAGTTGATGACAAATGGACGTGTGTGGGCGGGAGGGTCAGCAGCAGCGGGGGTGAGCCGTGACCCGGAAGAAGTTGCTGGCGGCCTGTTTACAGGGCTGCCAGCATCCAATATGACTCTGAGACTTGGCATGTCTTTACTGTTCAGTTCTGTGCATAATCATAAAAGGGAACCCAACTTCTACCAGCATGTAAATTGTACGCAGGTAATAAGAGGTAGAGTGGGGCCTATTCGGGACAAAGAGGGTAGTATATGCTTGAGGTGCAGGGCAAGGCTAGAATACTTAATGAGTACTTAGTATTTGTGTTTACTAAAGAAGAGGAATCTGACAAAATATCGGTAGTAGGGGAGAGAGTAGATGGATAGGGTAAAAATTGAGAGGGAGGATGTACTGGAAAGGCTGGCTATGCTGAGAGTAGATAAGTCACCTGGTCCTTACATTCCAGGTTGCTAAAGGAAGTTGGAGTGGCGACAGCGGAAGGGGTTGCCATAATCTTCCGATCTTGCCTAGATACAGAGGAGGTGTCAGAGGATTGGAGAGTGACAAATGTGACACCTTTTATTCAAGAAAGGGTGTAAGGACAGTTCTAGCAACTACAGGCCAGTTAGTTGAACATCAGTGGTGGGTAAGGTTTTAGAAACAATAATCAAGGAAACAATCAACAGATACTTAGAATGGTTTGAGTTAATTAAGGATAGCCAGCATGGATTTGTAAAAAGCAGATCATGCTTGACTAATCTAATTTAATTTTTTTATGAAGTAACAGAGAAGGTTAATAAAGGGAATGCAGTGGATTTGTCTATATGCATTTGAAGAAAGTGTTTGACAAAGTACTTCAAAAAGGCTGGTTACCAAAATTGAAGTTCATGGAGTCGGAGGGTCAGTGCCATAGAGTTGAACAGCACAGAAACAGGCCCTTCGGCCCACCGTGTCCATGCCGACCATAATGCCTATCTATACTAATCCCACCTGCCTGCATTAATTCCATATCCCTCTATGCCTTGCTCATTCATGTACCAGTCCAGATGCCTCTTAAATGTTGCTACTGTTCCTGCCTCCACCACCTCCTCTGGCAGCTCATTCCAGATACCCACTACTCTTTGTGTGAAAAATTTACCACTTTGATCCCCTTTAAACCTCCTCCCTCTCACCTTAAATCTATGCCCTCTAGTTTTGTCACCCCTACCATGGGAAACAGACTCTGGCTATCTACCCTATCTATGCCTCTAATAATTTTATATACCTCTATCATGTCCCCTCTCAGCCTCCTTCGCTCCAGGGAAAACAGGCCCAGCCTATCCAATCTCTCTTTATAACTCAAGTCCTCCAAACCAGGCAACATCCTTGTGAATCTTTTCTGCACCCTCTCTAGCTTAATCACATCTTTCCTGTAGTGCGGCGACCAGAACTGCACACAGTACTCCAAATGCGGCCTAACCAACGTTATGTACAATTGTAACATGACGTCCCAACTCTTGTACTCAGTGCCTCGGCCGATGAAGACAAGCATGCCATACCCCTTCTTCACCACCCTGTCTACCTGTGTTGCCACTTTCAGGGAACTATGTACTTGCACCCCAAGGTCTCTCTGCTCAACAACACTCCTCAGGGCCCTGCCATTCACTGTATATGTCCTGCCCTGGTTTAACTTACCAAAATGCATCACTTTGCACTTGTCTGTGTTAAATTCCATTTGCCAATCCCTTGCCCACTTTCCCAGTTTATCTATATCCTGTTGTAACCTTTCTTCACCGTCCACTATACCACCAATTTTGGTGTCATCTGCAAACTTACTAATCATGCCAAGTCATTAATATATATGACAAATAACAGAGGGCTCAGTACCAATCCTCGCGGCACACCACTGGTCACCGGCCTCCAATCTGAAAAACAACCCTCCACTACCACCCTCTGCCTCCTATCACCAAGCCAATTTTGTATCCAATTTGCTAGCTCACCCTGAATCCCATGTGTTTGAACCTTCTGGACCAGCCTACCATGGGGGACCTTGTCAAAGGCCTTGCTAAAGTTCATGTAGACAACGTCCATCGCCCTGCCCTCGTCAATCCTCTTGGTCACCTCCTCGAAAAACTCAGTCAAATTCGTGAGACATGATTTCCCACGCACAAAGCCATGCTGACTATCCCTAATCAGACCATGCCTTTCCAGATGCATATAAATCCTGTCTCTCAGAATCCCTTCCAATAACTTTCCCACCACTGATGTAAGGCTCACCGGCCTGTAGTTCCCTGGCTTATCCCTGCTGCCCTTCTTAAATAAAGGCACAACATTAGCTATCCTCCAGTCTTCCGGTACCTCACCCGTGGCTAACGATGATACAAAAATCTCTGCCAGAACCCCAGAAATCCCTTGCTTCCCATAGCATCCTAGGATACAACTGGTCAGGCCCGGGGGGATTTATCCACCTTAATGCACTACAAAACCTCCAACACCTCCTCCTTTGTAATGTTGATATGCTCCAGGATATCGCTGTTCCCTCCCTTGAACTCACTAGCTTCCATGACCTTCTCCACGGTAAATACAGACGAGAAGTATTCATTTAAGACCTCGCCCATGTCCCGTGGCTCCACACATAGATTACCACACTGATCCTTAAGGCGACCTACTCTCTCCCTAGCTACCCTTTTACTCTTAATATACTTATAGAATCTTTTAGGATTCTCCTCTGTCTTATCTGCCAGGGAAATCTCATGGCCCCTTTTCGCCCTCCTAATTTCCTTCTTAAGTGTAGTCCTATATCCCCTATACTCCTCGAGGGACTCGCTCGATCCCAGCTGCCTATACCTGACATATGCCTCCTTCTTTGTCCTGACCAGACCCTCAATATCCCTCATCAACCAAGGTTCCCTAAACTTGCCAGCCTTGCCCTTCCATCTAACAGGAACATGCCGGCCCTGAACTCTTCCTATCTCACTTTTAAAAGCCTCCCACTTGCCAGACGTCCCTTTACCTGTAAACAGCCTCTCCCATTCAACTTTTGAGAGTTCCTGTCTGATGCCATCAAAATTAACCTTCCCCCAATTTAGGAGTTCAACCTGAGGACCAGTCCTATCCTTTTCCATAACTATTTTGAAGCTAATTATGGTCACTGGTCACAAAGTGCTCCCCCGCTGACACATCAATCACCTGCCCAGCCACATTTCCTAAGAGGAGGTTGAGTGTAGCCCCTTCTGTAGTAGGGTCATCCACATACTGCTTCAGAAAACTATCCTGGTCACACTTAACAAATTCTTCCCATTTTGATCTCTTAGCACTAAGGCAGTCCCAGTCAATATTAGGGAAGTTAAAATCACCTACTATTACAATCCTATAATTCCTACACCTATCTGTGATTTCCCTACATATATGCTCCTCCACTTCCCTCTGACTGTTGGGGGGCCTGTAGTATAATACCATCAAAGTGATCACCCCTTTCTTATTTCTAAGTTCTACCCATATGGCCTCGCTAGACATTCCCCCCGGGATATCCTCTCTAAGTACTGCCGTGATGTCCTCCCTAATCAATAGTGCAACGCCCCCTCCTCTGTTACCTCCACCTCTGTCACGCCGGAAGCATCGGTACCCTGGAACATTAAGCTGCCAGTCCTGCCCATCCCTCAACCACGTTTCTGTAATAGCTATAATATCACAATCCCATGTACCGATCCATGCTCTGAGTTCATCTGCCTTACCTGTAAGGCTTCTTGCATTAAAGTAAATGCAGTTTAGCCTACCAGATCTTCCACGCTCCCTGTCCTGCCCCTGCCCGGCCTGCCGACTGAACTCGCTTGCTTTAACCTCTACATTTGCCTCAACTATCTCATCGGAGAGACTACTACTTTGGGTCCCACCCCCCTGCAAGAGTAGTTTAAACCCTCCCGAGTAGTACTAGCAAACCTTCCCGCAAGGCTATTGGTCCACTTCCAGTTCAGATGCAACCCGTCCTTCTTGTACAGGTCACCTCTGCACCAGAAGATATCCCAATGATCCAAGTAGCTGAAGCCCTCCCGCCTACACCAGCTCTTCAGCCACGCATTCATTTGCCTTATCCTCCTATTCCTACCCTCCAATTGGATAAAAAAATTGGACAAAAATAAAATTGGCTGGAAGAGAGAAAACAGCAAATTGTGGTAAATGGTTGGTTTTCAGACTGGAGGATGGTAGATGTGCTTCCTATGGGTCAGTGCTTGGACCACTGCATTTTTTTGCTATCTTGGAATACAGAATAGAATTTCAAAATTTGCCGATGATACCAAACTTGGAGGCGTGTCAAACTGCCTGCAACAGGACATAGATAGCCAGCAGAATGGGCGGACAATTGGTGGATGGAATTTAATACAGAGAAATGTGAGGTGTTGCATTTTTGCAGAAGGGTTAGGGTGAGGCAATACAGACTTAATGGCACAGTTCTAAAGAGTGTGCAAGAACAGAGGGACCTGGGGGTGCATGTGCATCGATCTTTGAAGGTGGCAGGATATACTCAGAGAGTGGTTAGTGAAGCATATGGGACCTTGGGCTTCATAAATAGAGGTATTGAGTACAAGAGCAGGGAAGTTATGCTGGACCTTTATAAAGCTCTGGTTAGGCCCCAACAGGAGTATTGCATCCAATTCTGGTCACCACACTTCAGGAAGGATGTGAGGGTCCTTGAGAATGTGCAGAGGAGATTTTTCAGAATGGCTCCTGGGATGGGGGAGTTACAAGGTTAGGTTGGAAAAGCTGGGGCTGTTCTCCTTGGAGGAGAGATTTGATAGAGGTGTACAAGATTATGACAGGCTTATGACAAGGAAACACTATTCCCATTAACAAATGGTACAAGGACTGGGGGGACACAGATTGAAAGTTTTGGGCAAGAGATGCAGGGGGAATGTGAGGAAGAACTTTTTTATGCAGCAATTGATAGTGACCTGGAACTCACTGCCCACAAGGGTGGTGGAAGCGGAGACAATCAATTACCTCAAAAGGAAATTGGATGAGCACTTGAGGGAAATAAACTTGCAGGGCTACAGGGATTGAGTGGGGAGTGGGACTGACTGGATACAACCATGGAGAGTCGGCATGAACTCGATGGGCTGAATGGCTTCCTTCTATGTCCTAAATGACTGTCTGTCTGACTCTGTATGACTCTATGGGCTGGATTTCACTGGGCTCCCGACTTTGGGCTCTGTGGTGGGGGTGTTGGGGGCTGGGCCGGAAGATTTTTCCGTCAGAGGCCCACCACAGAGCCCGACGCCGGGAGGGCCAGGCCTGATCTTCTCGGTGGCGGCGGGACTCCGTGACGCCTCCCCTACCACTGGGTGATGGGACCAGGCTTTGCATAGTGAAATGAGCACCATAAATACATTTAAAAAACTTACCTGGGATCTTACGGGCCTGCCGTGATCTTCACTTCCCTGTCCGGGGAAAGCAGGCGTGACACTTGTGGGGAGGGGGGAGAGGTAAGATTTTTACTGCAGGTGGTGCGTGACAGGGTCAACTAATCTTCATGAGTGTAGGGGATGGTGGGAAGGGGTGAACTTTAAACTTTGTACAGTATGGGGGGGAAGGTCATATTTCAAATCTAAGTGTTTTTGGGGGGTTAAGGGCAAATTCTTAATTTTATTGGTTTTGCTGGGTGGGAAAGGGGTGATAGAATTTTTATTGCAACAGTGGCGGGAAGGTATGACTTTAAAAATTTAAATTCACTGGCGGGGTTGGCTGCCCTTTAAAAAGGGCTCCAGCGCCTGCGCACAGGCAGCAGACGCCACTGCTGGCATCGGAGAGCCCGCCTCCTCCACAAAATTGTGGGGGGGGCTGGGCCGACCTGGGTATTGATACGAACCACTGCATGGTAGACTGCAGCGACTCGGCGGTGCATGGTCCGTGCATACGGACCACCATTTTTTTTTGCTCGCTGCCACTCCCATGGCAGGCTCTTAAAATTCATCCGTATGACTCTATGACCTTTGAGCTCCAATCAGCACTGCAACCCATCCTCTAGCTTACTTGGACCACCCTTACAATGTAATACCAACACCCCATCTTCAGCCTGGGACCACCCTCCATCCCACTCGGGGCCCCCCGCTCATTTGTCAGTGACCACACGGGTGCCCCACCATACCCACAGCATTCCACTGGAAGGCCTTGATGCCTTTGTAGCCTGTTTGTCACCACGACAGAGGCAATAACTTGGGTGGCCCCACAGTTCATCGATGACTCCTTGTATGTCCTCCTATAGGCTGCGGGAGTAAGGTGGGAGGTCCTCTTTCCTCAAGACCAAAGGAGGAGACCTCCCCAGCAAACCAGACAGGCCTGGATGGAGGTTATAGAGGAGGTAGGCAGCCCTGGCGTCATCCAGAGAGCTTGGTTATAGTGTCGCAAACGGGTCAATGACCGTCTCTGCTCTGTCAGGCTGAGTGGCAAACCTTAGTCTCCCTTGTGTTGGAAGTAAATGGGTGGGTGTGCGGGTGTGGATGTTAGGATGTGGGAACCCACCATGTGGAGGGAATGGCTGCAGCTCTGTCAGGGGGCGCGTGCCTGGTATAGCTGACCCATACAAGGGTGCAGCTGAGTGCTCAGGTCATGAGCATGGGGGGAGCAACGGACGAGCATGAAAGATGGTCGCGCGTTCCAATTTACAGACATGTGGCTGAGCCGCAGCCAATTCTACATGCTTCCGTCTGGAGTGTTGCACAGCCCTGATCTTTCTGTTTTCTCCTCCAGGTGAATCCCAAAGCGGCCAGGCGACGACTCCGGGGGACATCCATCCACCTTGGAGGAGGAGGAGAGGACCCAGATGGTGCAGCATCACATCCTTGCCCCGCACCCTCCACCAGCTCAGATACTGTCATCTCAGTGGGTAAACGTGCAGGTAGAGATTCGGGTGTCGGAGGCTGTGACACTGTGGGAGACCAGGCCATGCTGAGCCCCATGCTGATGACGAATCGCGGGAGTTTTCCACAAGGCAGCAGATGCTGCAAGTGCAGCATGAGGTATGTGAAAATCTGGTGGAGATTTCAGAGGATACGCGCACTCTGGCTTGGATAGTGTAAGAGTCCATCCAGGCCATGAGTGCTGCCTTTTCCCTCTCGTCTGTGCACAGATCTTCCTCCATTGTGAGATTGGCGACTCTCCTGGAGAACCACATCCAGCAGGTTAGTCACTGGATGCCAGAGATGCATGTAGACCTGCATGCCATTGCTATGTCACTGAATGTGAGGGATCAGTGGCAAGGCAAGAGGGGGACGAGGTGCCTGGAGTCTAGATCAGGTTCTCATCCTTCTCAGGTAAGCAGGCTTTAAGAAAGCACTGTAACTGCATTTCGGCTTCATGGGTGTGAGTTCAGTTTTTGTGGCACATTGAATGTTGCAGTGTACCTTTGATAAATGTCACTTTTTCCATATGGCTGTTTCAATGCATGATGGTGGCTACAGTGATATACACGTGTGGGAGCTGGCAACTCAGGGTCTGGTTGGGCTTGAGCATGGTATGTGTGCTGATCAGATGGACCATTGCCAAAACGTTATGCTCTGATGGAAGAGTGGTTCTGGACTTCCAGGAGATATGAATGGCTGCAGTGAGCCTGGAATGTGGATCTTTGGTGGATGAGATGGCTGATTGCTGGTGTTCAGGACAAACGCCTGAGTAACAGATCTTCTTGAGCCTCCCTGACACCTAAACATTGAGACCCTCCAAGTGGTTCCACAAGCTGGTCAGGAAGCTGCGGCTCCTCTTCGGCACCTTCCTCACCCTCCTTGTCTGAAGATGCCTCGTGCTCCACCATATTTTCAGCAGCCAGGGCCTCCTCCCTCTGAAAAGTGCAGCAGACACCCACAGTCTGAGATACCCTTACTGTTGGATACTGAAGGGTGCCACACAAGCGGCCAGACCCTAAATCTCATCTTGAGCAGACCAATGGTCTGATCAATGGTGACTCTGGTTGTCACGTGGCTCACGCTGTAGCGTCCCTCTCCCTAAGTCTATGGGTTCCTCACAGGTGTAAAAGCCATCTCTGTCGCCAAGTATCCATTCTTGCAGGAATGCAGGATGGGGGGTGAAAAGCAATGGCACCAGGGAGTACCAGAGAATGTAAGCTTATGACTGCTCCCAGGAGAATGAGCACACATGTGCAATAGCCACTTGTGGTGGTCACAGACGAGTTGGACGTTGAGGGAGTGAGGTCCCTTCCGGTTATGAAGGCCCCTGTCTGGCCTGCTGAAATCCTGATGGCCAATGCGTGCAGTAAATGACTCCTTGGACATGGGGGAATCCAACAATGGTGCTGAGGCCCGTGGCTCTCTCAGCCTGACTGTCCACATTGGTTGTAAACTTGATGCATTGGTTGGCCTTCCTGAAGAGGGCATCGGTCACAACCTTGATGCAGTGATGTGCAGTTGATTAGGAAACCTCACATGTTTCCAGTGGCAGCCTGGATTGAGCCTGAGGCGTAGAAATTTAGGGTGACTGTGACCTTAACAGCCACCAGCATCGGATGGCCACCTATGCAATTGGAGCTGACCTTCGCCGCTATCATGTTGCATCGAGCAGTCAGAGTCTCTCAGGACAGACGCAGCCATTGAAGGCACTGGCGCTCCAACATCACGAGGAAGGAGGTCCACTGCTGGTACATCCTGCTTACTGGGTAGCCTGGTCTGCTTGCAGGTCTTAGTGCCCATTGCACTCTGTGACCTTCTGTCCCTTCCCCATCATGAGGCTGCAAGTGGCCAGCATGTCTCTTGGCCTCTCCCTCCTTCTCCGGATCTCCTCCTCGTTGGAGGAGCCTCCTTCAGAATGGACAATGCTCATGCCACCTGCGCACTGAATATACAATGAGGGCACCTTTCCAGTGATTGCTGAGAGGACACGCAATCCCAACCCCCTGTTAGAAATCTCTTCCAAGATGGCCCTGCCAGGAGGAACACTTACTCAAGTGGACCTTGGTAAGCTAACGATTTCTGCCCTTCAGATTTCACTCTCATTTAATTTGAAGCTGCAATTTCACTATCCTGAGACCTTCAGGCCCCTTCATCTGCTGCCCCATTACCACTGATTTAAAGCTACAAAGTCTCCGACTCCCTGTGTGACACCTGTGCACCCCGTAAAATGCTGCGGAGCTTGTAAAATGCAAGTCAATTGGATTTCCAAATACCCTAATTAGCCTCTAATTGGCTTTTATCAGATGGCAAGCAGAGTCCCCACTTTGCTTGCCATCTGCCACACGTAAAATGGCGTTCAGGCATCATGCTGTCGGGCCCTAGCTGATGTCATCACCCCCCCACCCTCCACGCCACCGCCTCTGATGACGTCCGCTTTTCTAAGGTAAAGTTCCGGGTTTATTTCCCCATTTAGCTTTGTATCACCACCAAACTTGGATACATTACATCTGGTCCCTTCATCTAAGTCATTAATATAGATTGTAAATAGAAAGAAAGAAAGATTGCATTTATATAGTGCCTTTCACGACCTCAGGAATCCCAAAGTGCTTTACAGCCAATGAAGTACTGTTTGTAGTGTTATCACTGTTTTAAATGTAGGAAACGCAGCAGCCAATTTGTACACAACAAGCGTCCGTAAACAGCAATGTGATAATGACCAGAAAATCTGTTTGTGATGTTAATTGAGGGATAAACATTGCCTGGGACACTGGGGATAAATCCCCTGCTCTTCTTTGAAGTAATTCTATAGGATCTTTTGTGTTCACCTGAGTGGGTAGACGGGGCCTCGGTTTAATGCTGTATCTGAAAGATGCAACCTCCAACAGTGCAGCACCGCCTCAGTCCTGCACTGGAGGGTTAGCCTTGATTTTTGTGCCCAAGTCCTGGAGTGGAATTTGAACCCACAACCTTTGGATTCAAAGGCTACCAGCTGAGCAACAGCTGTCAATAGCTGAGACACCAGCACCGATCCTTGTGGCATCCCACTCATAACTGCCTGCCAAACTGAAAATGACCTATTTATTTCTATTCTCTGTTTTCTGTCCTTTAAGCAATCCTCTATCCAAGCTAAAATATTACCCCCAATCCCATGAGCCCTTATCTTGTTCAACAACCTTTCATGTGGCATCATATTGAATGCCTTTTGAAAATTTGAATATATTACATCCACTGGTTCCTCTTCATCTATCCTTTATATTTCTTGCTAGCTTGCTTTCATTCTATTTTCTCCCTCTTTATCAATGGTTTGAATTAGGAAATATTTCTTTAAATTTTTGCCAATACTTATCTACCATCATACCTTTTAATCTAATTTCCCAATCTACCTCGGCCAACTCTCCCCTTACACCTATGTAATTGGCTTTATTTACATTTAATACTCTAATTTCAGACTTACGAACGTCACTCACGAACTCAATGTGAAATTCTTTCATATTATGATCACTCTTCTCCAGAGGATCCTTTACTATGAGATTGCTAATTAACCCTGTCTCATTATGCACGGCAAGATCTAAAATAGCCTCTTCCCTGTTTGGTTCCATGAAGTATTGTTCTAGGAAACTGTCTCAAATGCACTTCATGAACTCGTCTACCTCTCTAAAAGACCCTGAGAAGTCTACTGTATTAACTCATCTTGTCTCCTGTCATTGAAGAAAAACCTGTTAAATTAATTCTCAATGCTGCCTGAAAAGAACTGTTCTAAAAGATCCCAGTGACACGTCTACGTGTACTCGGAGGCCAGACTGTATGCCAGTTTTGGAACACAACATATTTCATCTGTTGTTTTCTTCAAGAATGAGCAAGAATTCAGCCCAAATGTTTTTTTTGTCTGTAACAGAGCTCTGAACAAATATCCCTTTTATTTTTCCAGATAACCAGTGTATATGGCAGATAGTGAGGAGGATAGCTGTAGGCTGCAGGAAGATATTGATGGTCTGATCAGATGGGCAGAAAAGTGGCAAATGGAATTCAACCTGGAGAAGTGTGAGGTGATGCATTTGGGGAGGTCAAACAGGGCAAAGGAATACACGATCAATGGGAAAATACTGAGAAGTGTAGAGAAGATGGTGCAGGAGGGAGGGCTTTTGTTTCCTGGATCACTGAGTCTGTTTCTGGCAAAGGTGGGACTTATACAAGTTGGATGGGTTGCACCTGAACCGGAACGGGACCAACATCCTTGTTGGGAGGTTTGCTAGTGCTCTTGGTGGAGGGAGGGGGATGGGATACAGAGTGAAGGTACAGTAGTGGGTGATGCACAGTCAAATATGAAACAGAAACTGAGTCAGTCTGGAAAGCAGAGCAAATATAGACCTGTTAAGACACAAGTGAAAAATGCAAGGCTGGATTGCATCTATTTTAATGCAAGGACTCTGACTAGTAAGGCAGATGAATTGAGGACGATCATTAGCACATGGGATTATGATATTGCTATCACAGAGGCATGGTTGAGGGAGGGGCAGGACTGGCAGCTCAATATTCCAGGGTATAGAATCGACAGGTGAGACAGGGGAGGGGGTAAAAGAGGAGGTGGCATTGCTCTGTTGTTCAAGGAGTCAAACACTTCAGTAAGGAGGGATGATATCTTAGAAGGTTCCTCAAATGAGGCCATATGAGTAGAACTTAAAAATAAAAAGGGGGTGATCACTTGGCTGGGAGTGTACTACAGGCCTCCAAACAGTCAGGGAGCGATAGAGGAGCAGATATGCAGGCAAATCTCAGAGGTGTAAAAATAATAGGGTAATAATAGTAGGGGATTTCAACTTCCCCAATATCAACTGGGATAGTCTTAGTGCAAAAGGCTTAAAGGGGGCAGAATTCTTAAAATGCATACAGGAGAGCTTTTTCACAGAATCACAGAATAATACAGTGCAGAAGTGGCCCTTTGGCCCCTCGAGTCTGCACCAATGCATTAAAACACCTGACCTGTCTACCTAATCCCATTTGCCAGCACTTGGCCCATAGCCTTGAATGTTATGACGTGCCAAGTGCTCATCCAGGTACTTTTTAAAGGATGTGAGGCAACCTGCATCTACCACCCTCCCAGGCAGGGCATTCCAGACCGTCAGCACCCTCTGGGTAAAAAAGTTCTTCCTCAAGTCCCCCTTAAACCTCCCGCCCCTCACCTTAAACTTGTGACCCCTCGTAAATGACCCTTCAACTAAGGGGAACAGCTGCTCCCTATCCACCCTGTCCATGCCCCTCATAATCTTGTACACCTCGATCAGGTCACCCCTCAGTCTTCTCTGCTCCAGCGAAAACAACCCAAGCCTATCCAACCTCTCTTCATAGCTTAAATGTTCCATCCCAGGCAACATCCTGGTGAATCGCCTCTGCACCCCCTCCAATGCAATCACATCCTTCCTATAATGTGGCAACCAGAATTGCACACAGTACTCCAGCTGTGGCCTTACCAAAGTTCTGTACAACTCCAACATGAACTCCCTGCTTTTGTAATCTATGCCTCGATTGATAAAGGCAAGTGTCCCATATGCCTTTTTCACCACCCTATTAACCTGCCCTTCTGCCTTCAGAGATCTATGGACAAACACGCCAAGGTCCCTTTGTTCCCAGTGTCAGGCCATTCATTGAATACTTCCGTATCACATTACTCCTTCCAAAGTGCACCACCTCACACTTTTCAGCGTTAAATTCCATCTGCCACATTTCTGCCCATTTGACCATCCCATCTATATCTTTCTGTAACCTAAGACACTCCACCTCACTGTTAACCACTCGGCCAATCTTTGTGTCATCCGCGAACTTACTGATCCTATCCCCCACATAGTCATGCATGTCATTTATATAAATGACAAACAATAGGGGACCCAGCACAGATCCCTGTGGTACGCCACTGGACACTGGCTTTCAGTCACTAAAACAGCTGTCTGTCATCACTCTCTGTCTCCTACAGCTAAGCTAATTTTGAATCCACCTTATCAAGTTACCTTGTATCCCATGTGCATTTGCTTTCTTGATAAGTCTCCCATGTGGGACCTTGTCAAAGGCTTTGCTGAAATCCATGTAAACTACATCAATTGCGCTACCCTCATCTACACATCTGGTCACATGATCAAAAAACGCAATCAAATTTGTGAGGCATGACCTCCCTCTGACAAAGCCATGCTGACTATTCCGAATCAAATTTTGCCTCTCCAAGTGGAGATAGATTCTCTCCTTCAGAATTTTCTCCAATAGTTTCCCTACCACTGACGTGAGACTCACTGGTCTGTAGTTCCCGGGGCAGCACAGTGGCGCAGTGGTTAGCACCGCAGCCTCACAGCTCCAGCGACCCGGGTTCAATTCTGGGTACTGCCTGTGTGGAGTTTGCAAGTTCTCCCTGTGACCGTGTGGGTTTTCGCCGGGTGCTCCGGTTTCCTCCCACAGCCAAAAACTTGCAGGTTGATAGGTAAATTGGCCATTATAAATTGCCCTTAGTATAGGTAGGGGAATTTGTGGGGATGTGGTAGGAATATGGGATTAATGTAGGATTAGTATAAATAGGTGGTTGATGGTCGGCACAGACTCGGTGGGCCGAAGGGCCTGTTTCAGTGCTGTATCTCTAAATAAAAAAATAAATAAAATATTATCTCTACAACCTTTCTTAAATAGTGGGACCACATTAGCTGTTCTCCAGTCCTCTGGCCAGAGAGGAATTTAAAAATTAGGGTCAGAGCCCCTGCAATCTCCACCCTCGCCTCCCACAGCATCCTGGGGCACAAATCGTCTGGACCTGGACATTTGTCCACTCTTAAGCCTTCCAAAACTTCCAATACCTTGTCACTCCCTATGGCAATTTGCTCAAGAACCTCACAGTCTCTCTCTCTAAGTTCCATATCTACATCCTCATTCTCTTGGGTGAAGACAGATGTGAAGTATTCATTCAACACCCTACCGTTGTCCTCTGACTCCACCCACAAATTTCCCCCTTGGTCCCTAATGGGTCCTACTCTTTTCCTGGTTATCCTCTTCCCATTGATATACTTATAGAATATATTGGGATTTTCCCTACTTTTACCAGCCAGAGCTTTCTCATATCCCCTCTTTTCTCTCCTAATTGCTTTCTTAAGCTCCATTCTACACTTTCTGTACTCCACTAATGCTTCCATTGATTTGCTCTCCTTGTATTTGCTAAAAGCCTCTCTTTTCCTTCTCAACGTACCCTGAATGTTTCTGGTCATCCATGGTTCTCTGGGCTTGTTGCTCCTACCTATTACCCGAGAGGGAACATGTTGGGCCTGTACCCTCCCCATTTCCTTTTTGAATGCCTCCCACTGCTGTTCTGTAGATTTCCCGACAAGTAACTCTTTCCAGTCTACCTTGGCCAGATCCTGCCTTATTTTACTAAAATTCGCTCTCCCCCAATCCAAAATCTTTTTTTGCAACTTGTCTATTTCTTTCTCCATAACAAGCTTAAATTGTACCATGTTGTGGTCACTATCACCAAAATGCTCCCCCACCAACACATCAACCACCTGTCCAGCTTCATTCCCCAGAATTAGGTCCAGCACTGCACCCTCCCTTATTGGATCCTCTACATATTGGGTAAAAAGGTTCTCCTGTATACATTTTAAGAACTCCACTCCATCTAAGCTCTTAACATGATGACTATCCCAATTAATATTGGGAAAGTTGAAATCACCTAATATAATTACCCTATTATTTTTACACACCTCTGCAAATTGCGCACATATTTGCTCCTCAATTTCCCGCTGACTATCTGGGGGTCTATAATAAACACCTAGCAATATGGCTGTGTAACAGCCCCGACAACCAATTTTTTTCTGCAGCACCTGTGGAAGAGTCTGTCACTCTAGTATTGGCCTTTATAGCCACTCCAGGCGCTGCTCCACAAACCACTGACCACCTCCAGGCACTTACCCATTGTCTCCTGAGACAAGGAGACCAAAGAATATGGCTGTCCCTTTTTTATTCCTAAACTCTACCCATAAAGCTTCATTTGATGCCCCCTCCAAGATATCATCTCTCCTTACTGCAGTAACTGACTCCTTAACTAATATTGCAATGCCCTTTTATCCCCTCCTCTGTCTCGCCTGAAGATTCTATATCCCGGGATATTGAGCTGCCAATCCTGCCCCTCCTCAGTTGTGACTATATCACAATTCCATGTGTCAATCATTGCCCTTAACTCATCTGTTTTATTTGCAATACTCCTGGCATTAAAGTAGAGGCCTTCCATCCTGGTCTTACTCCCTTGAAATTTACTTCCGCTGTATTCCCTCTGACTTGTTTGCTTTCCTGTGCTTAGGAGTCTGCGTCCCTCCCCCTGCCAAATTAGTTTAAACTCCTCCCAATAGCACTAGCAAACCTGCCAGCAAGGATGTTAGTCCCCCTCTGGTTCAGATGTAGACCGTCCCGCTTGTACAGGTCCCACCTTCCCCAGAAATGGTCCCAGTAGTCCAGGAATCTAAAACCCTCCCTCCTGCACCAACTCTTAAGCCACACATTCATCTGTGCTATTCTCCTATTTCTATACTCGCTAGCACGTGGCACTGGGAGTAATCCAGAGATTACAACCCGAGAGGTCCTGCTTTTTAGCCTACTGCCTAACTCCCTGAATTCTTGATGCAAGACCTCATCCCTCTTTCTACATATGTACATATGTACCAACATGTACCATGACCTCTGCCTTATCACCCTCCCCCTTCAGGATGCCCTGCAGCCGTTCAGTGACATCCCGGACCCTGGCACCAGGGAGGCAACACACCATCCTGGAGACAGTACGTAGAAAGTCCTACAAGAAAAGGGGCAGTACTGGACCCAATCCTTGGGAATGAAGCTGGACAAGTGGCGGAAGTGTCAGTGGGGGAAGCATTTCGGGGATAGTGACCATAACTCTGTAAGATTTAAGGTAGTTATGGAAAAGGACAAAGATGGACCAGAAACAAAGGTACTGAATTGGGGGAAGGCCGATTTCAATATGATAAAGCAGGATCTGGCCAAAGTGGACTGGGAGCAGCTACTTGTAGGAAAGTCTACATCAGACCAGTGGGAGTCATTCAAAGAGGAAAGAGTGAGAGTTCAGAGCCAACATGTACCCTTTGAGGTGAAGGTTAGGACCAACAAGTCCAGGGAACCCTGGATGTCAAGGGAATAAGAGGATTGGATCAGGAAATAAAAGGAGGCTTATGGCCGATTCAAAGCGCTGAAAACAGCGGAGGCCTAGAGGAGTATAGAAAGTGTAGGGGGGGGTACTTAAAAAAGTAATTAGGAGAGCGAAGAGGGGACATGAAAAAACACCGGCGGGCAAGATAAAGGAAAGTCCCAAGGCGTTTTATAAGTATATTAAGGGCAAGAGGATAACCAGGGAAAGAGTAGCCCCATTAGGAACCAAAGGGGCAATCTGTGCGTGGATCCAGAGGACTAGGTGCGGTTTTAAATGATTAATTTTCATCTGTGTTCACTATGGAGAAGGACAATGTAGGTGTAGAGATCAGGGAGGGGGATTGTGATATACTTGAACATATTATCATTGAAAGGGAGGAAGTATTAGCTGTTTTAGCGGGCTTAAAAGTGGATAAATCCCCAGGCCCAGATGAGATGTATCCCAGGCTGTTATGTGAGGCAAGGGAAGAGATAGCAGGGGCTCTGACACAAATTTTCAAATCCTCTCTGGCCTCAGTACAGGTAGCAGAGGATTGGAGGACAGCGAATGTGGTACCTTTATTCAAGAAGGGAGCAGGGTAAAACCAGGTAATTACAGGCCAGTGAGTCTAACATCAGAGGTTGGGAAATTATTGGAAAAAATTCTGCGGGACAGGATTAATCTCCACTTGGAGAGGCAGGGATTATTCAGGGATAGTCTGCATGGCTTTGTCAGGGGGAGATCATGTCTAACGAACTTGATTGAATTTTTCGAGACCGTGACTAGATGTGTAGATGAGGGTAAAGCAGTTGATGTAGTCTACATGGACTTCAGTAAGGCTTTTGATAAGGTCCCGCATGGGAGATTGGTTCAGAAGGTAAGAGCCCATGGGATCCAGAGCAAATTGGCTTAGTGGCAGGAGGCAGAGGGTGATGTTTGAGGGTTACTTTTGCGAGTGGAAGACTGTGACCAGTGGTGTACCACAGGGATCGGTGCTGGGACCCTTGCTGTTTGTAGTGTACATTAATGATTTTGACATGAATATAGGAGGTATGATCAGTAAGTTCACAGATAACACGAAAATTGGTGGTGTAAATAGTGAAGAGGAAAGCCTTAGATTACAGGACGATATAGGTGGGCTGGTAAAATGAGCGGAGCAGTGGCAAATGGAATTTAATCCTGAGAAGTGTGAGGTGATGCATTTTGGGAGGACTAACAAGGCAGGGGAATATACAATGGATGGTACGACCCTAGGAAGTACAGAGGGTCAGAGGGACCTTGGTATACTTGTCCATAGATCACTGAAGGCAGCAGCACAGGTAGATAAGGTAGTTAGGAAGGCATATGAGATACTTGCCTTTATTAGCCGAGGCATAGAATATAAGAGCAGGGAGGTTATGCTGGAACTGTATAACTCATTGGTTAGGCCACAAGTTGATTACTGTGTGCAGCTCTGGTCACCTCATTACAGAAAGGATGTAATTGCACTAGAGAGGGTACAGAGGATATTGACAAGGATGTTGCCAGGACTGGAAAAATGCAGCTATGAGGAAAGATTGGATAGGCTGGGGTTGTTCTCCTTGGAACAGGGAAGGCTGAGGGGAGATCTGATTGAAATGCACAAAATTGTGAGGGGCCTGGATAGAGTGGACGTGAAGGGTCTATTCACCTTAGCAGAGAGGTCAGTGACGAGGGGGCATAGATTTAAAGTGATTGGTAGAAAAATTAGAGGGAAGATGAGGAAAAACTTTTTCACCTAGAGGGTGGTGGGGTCTGGAACTCACTGCCTGAAAAGGTAGTTGAGGCAGAAACCCTCAATTCATTCAAAAGGAGTCTGGATACACACCTCATGTGCTTTAATCTGAAGGGCTACAGACCAAATGCTGGAAGGTGGGATTAGGATAGGTGGATTGTTTTTCAGCCGGCACAAACACGATGGGCCAAATGGCCTCTTTCTGTGCCTTAAGCCTTCTATTCTATGATTCTATATGTGTGTGTATGTGAGTGTGAGGGGCTAAGGTAAAAGGGAAACTTTAAAATTTCAATCTATATGTTTATGCTATACTTTATTACTGGTTAAGACTTGTTTTATAATAAACTGATAATTTTGTTGATCATTAAAGAAACCTGGTTGGTGTGTTTTATTCTGGGAAAAATAGAGTATGTGATTGACCGTATTGGTAAGTGGGAAAATTTAAATAATTTGTGACCTGTGGAGAAGTGGAACTAGAATAAACAGTGCACTCCTCCCACCTCAGTCATGACATGTTATTGGGGGCTCTCTTGCCAGGATAAATCCTATGCTGATGACGTACAATTGTAAGTGTGGTAATAATAATTGGAAAAGGAAACAAGTTTCTTGTGCAATAGAATAAAGTTTACTCTACTGGAATATCTTTAACAGTTGCTGTGACCTTTCTGGGGAAGGAGGATGTATCCCTGAGTGACTTGAGACACATAACCAAGGTTAAACTAAAGGTGGAGAAGGTAGTCAAGAAGGCATACGGCATGCTTGCCTTCATCGGTCGGGGTATAGAGTATAAAAATTGGCACGTCATGCTGCAGCTGTACAGAACCTTAGTTAGGCCACACCTGGAATATTGCGTGCAATTCTGGTCGCCACACTACCAGAAGGACGTGGAGGCTTTGGAGAGGGTACAGAAGAGGTTTACCAGGATGTTGCCTGGTCTGGAGGGCATTAGCTATGAGGAGAGATTGGATAAACTCGGATTGTTTTCACTGGAACGACGGAGGTGGAGGGGCGACATGATAGAGGTTTACGAAGTTATGAGTGGCATAGGCAGAGTGGATAGTCAGAAGCTTTTTCCCAGGGTGGAAGAGTCAGTTACTAGGGGACATAGCTTTAAGGTGCGAGGGGCAAAGTTTAGAGGGGATGTGCGAGGCAAGTTCTTTACACAGAGGGTGGTGAGTGCCTGGAACTTGCTGCCGGGGGAGGTGTTGGAAGCAGGTACGATAGCGACATTTAAGAGGCATCTTGACAAATACATGAATAGGATGGGAATAGAGGGATACGGTCCCCAGAAGTGCAGAAGGTTTTAGTTTAGGCAGGCATCAAGATCGGTGCAGGCTTGGAGGCCTGTTCCTGTGCTGTACTGTTCTTTGTTCTTTTTTTGATTTGACAGAACTCTTGGTGTTATAGTTAAAATCAGGTGCTATGAAAGCAGACATAATTGAAATAATAGCACAACATTTGAAATTGGAAGAAGAAGGAAAACCAGAGGGTAGTGCAGGTGAATGAACTAAAATTCAGTTACAATGAAAAACTTGAGCAGGAAAGAGAATTGACAATGAAAAAACTTGAACTTGAGGAAAAGTAAAGGGAAAGAGAAAGCGAGAGAAGAAAAGGAATTCAAATTAAAAACGATGGAACTAAGACCAAAGAGTGGTCTTAACTCCAGTGAAAATTCTAGAGGGGAAAGATCCAGGACCCAGTGGAGAGCTGTTTAAATTTGTACAAGCCCTCCCAAAATTTGAGGAAAGGGACATAGAGGCATTTTCCATTTCTTTTGAGAAGATAGTCAAAGAAATGAAGTGACCAAAGGAAAGCTGGAACTGCTTATGCAAAGCAGATTGATGGGCAGAGCTCATGAAGTTTATGCCATGCTTTCTGAGGAGGCTTCTGTAGATTATGAGATGGCAAAAAAAGGCTATTCTCACTGCGTATGAGTTAGTTCCTGAAGTTTCCAGGCAGAAATTTCAGAACCTCCAGAAATTGTCTGGGCAGACTTACAAAGCATTTGAGAGGGTAAAGAAAATTTATTTTGATCGTTGGATACGGGCACTAAAGATGGAGGCCACATATGAGAACCTTAGAGAAATAATTCTCCTGGAAGAATTTTAAAATTCACTCCCTCCATTAGTAAGAACCCATTTAGAGAACCAGAAGGTTTCAACGGCCAGACAGGTAGCGGAAATTGCTCTGTGTTCTATAGGTGCTGGAAGATGGGATTAGTTTGGGTGGATAGTTTATTTGGCTGGCATGGACATGATGGGCTGAATGGCCTCCTTCTGTGCTGTACTTTGTTCTCTTCTATGTTCTATGATTATGAGCTTGTATATTAGCCCAAACCCTTTGCCCTTCACCCCCACAAATCCGAGAAGGATAGAAGGTGGAGGTTGAAAGGAAGGCAACTAGCCAGGGACAAGAAGGGACAGCAGGGAACGTCCCCAGATCTCCATTCAGGCCAGAAAGGAAGGTGCTGAGGGTGGAAGTGAGGTCCGCAAGCCTAAATGTTACCATTGTTACAAGGTGGGACATCTTTGTGCAGAATGCTGGAATTTGCAGGGTAAACCCATGGGACTTAATGGGGTACACAAAGTCACTGCAGAGAAAGGGGCCGTGGCCAAGAGTACGACAGATCAGGCTGTAGCTCTGACTGCAGCTGTAAGGCCAAGTAAAAAATTAACGTGAATGCAGGGGTTGTGAATAAGCTACCTGAGAGTTGTAGGGAATTCTTTTCGAAAGGAAAAGTAACTCCTTATCACTCAAGTGAGGCAGGTAAAACTATAGTTATACTTAGGGATACAGGAGCAACCCAAACTCTTTTGCTGCGGAAAGGCATAACATTTCCACCAGAGACAGCACTGAACGCTGAAGTTTTAGTGAATGGTATTGGCGGGGAGTGTATACCCGTACCTTTGTATCGGATGCACCCAGAGTGTGACCTAGTGTCTGGAACAGTAACTGTAGGAGTTGTCCAAAAGTTTTCCAGTAGACGAAGTTGACCTACTCCTGGGGAATGATTTGGGCAGAGGGAAAGTAATAGCTTCTCCAGCAGTCACAGAGAAACCAAGTGAAGTTAAAGAGACAGAAGTTACAGGAAAAGATTCCAAGAATTTTTCCTTTATGTGTAGTAACCCGAGCAATGGCTAAACAAGTTCCATTGTCGGAGGTCAAATTGGCACCACAGATAGCCGAATATCTGAAACTTTCTTTGGGGATTTGGATAATCCTAAGGAAATGTTTACAAGCTGATCCAGAGTTAAATAAAGTGGCACAATCAGTTCTAACAGAAGCTGAGGCAAAGGGAGTTTTAGAAGGCTATTATATTAAAGATGGGATTCTGATGAGCAAGTGGAGACCTCCTCACACACCTGCAGACAAAGAATGGACAGTAGTTCATCAGATAGTGGTACTGCAAAAGTATTGGTAATCCATATCCAGTGAAGAACTGGGTTAACATCTCTACCACTACTTTACCAGAAATTGTTCTCAAGGGAATGGCCTCTGGGAACCAAGTAGCCATATCCATGATAGTGGGGATTATTAAGGATAGCGCATGAAATTCCTATAGATAGCGGGACATGTGGGGATCCGGAAGACCAAATCACTATATGGTGACATTTTTACTGGCCAGGTCTTTCCAAGGACGTGATGCAGTTTTGTAAAATGTGCCATACGTGCCAGATTGTGGGAAAACCACAACCTGCCATAAAACCGGCACCTCGAATTCCCATACCAGTTATTGGCAAACCCTTGAGTAGGGTGTTGGTAAACTGTGTAGGACCCTTACCAAAAACAAAAGCGAGATGTCAATATATACTCATTATAGATATGGCTACTCGGTTCCCAGAGGCCATTCCTTTGAGAACAATTTCTGCTAAGGTAATGGTAGAGAGGTTAACCCAGTTCTTCACGAGATATGGATTCCCGATTGAGATCCAGTAGGATCAAGGTTCCAATTTTAAGTCTAAAATTTTTCAGCAAGTTATGAGTAATTTGAGTATAACAGAGTTAAAGTCTACAGCATACCACCCACAGACACAAGGGGCTTTAGAAAGGTACCATCAGACCCTCAAAACGATAATCAGGGCATATCGTCATGACTATTCCCATGATTAGGATAAAGGGCTAGAATTTCCTTTGTTTGCCACGAGGGATTCACTTAATGAATTTATTAATTAGTGCTATAAATGTCAGTTAGAGGGGTAAAGTGCTTCATCTGTGAGATGTGGGAGGTCCGTGACGCTTCCAGCGTTCTGGATGACTACATCTGCAGGAAGTGTACCCAATTGCAGCTCCTCACAGACCGCATGGATCGGTTGGAGCAGCAATTGGATGCACTTAGGAGCATGCAGGTGGCAGAGAGCATCATAGACAGGAGTTTTAGAGATGTGGTTGCACCCAAGGTGCAGGCAGATAGATGGGTGACCGCTAGAAGGGGCAGGCAGTCAGTGCAGGAATCCCCTGTGGCTATCCCCCTCTCTAACAAGTATACCATCTTGGATACTGTTGGGGGGGATGGCCTCTCAGGGGAAAACAACAGCAGCAGCCAGAGCAGTGGCACCACGGCTGGCTCTGTTGTTCAGCAGGAGGAGCAAAGCGCAGAAGAGCAATAGTTATAGTGGACTCTATAGTCAGGGGCACAGATAGGCGCTTCTGTGGACGTGAAAGAGACTCCAGGATGGTATGTTGCCTCCCTGGTGCCAGGGTCAAGGATGTCTCTGAACGGACAGGGGGCATTCTGAAGGGGGAGAGTGAACAGCCAGAGGTTGTGGTACACATCGGTACCAACGACATAGGCAGGAAGAGTGACGAGGTACTGTAGGGGGAGTTTAGGGAGTTAGGTAGAAAGTTAAAAGGCAGGACCTCTAGGGTTGTAATCTTGGGATTACTCCCGGTGCCACGTGCCAGTGAGGTTAGAAATAGGAAGATAGTGCAGCTAAACACGTGGCTGAACAGCTGGTGTAGGAGGGAGGGTTTCAGATATCTGGATCATTGGGATCTCTTCCGGGACAGGTGGGACCTGTACAAGAAGGACGGGTTGCATCTAAACTGGAGGGGCACAAATATCCTGGCTGCGAGGTTTCCTAGCGTCACTCGGGAGGGTTTAAACTAGTGTGGCAGGAGGGTGGGAACCAGAGCAGTAGGTCAGCAGGTGAAATAACTGAGGGGGAACTAGTAAATAAGGCCAGTAAGACTAAGAGGAAGAGCAGGCAGGGAGATGTTGCGGAGCACAGCGGGACTGGTGGTCTGAAGTGCATTTGTTTCAATGCTAGAAGTATAACAGGTAAGGCAGATGAACTTAGAGCTTGGATTAGTACTTGGAACTATGATGTCGTTGCTATTACAGAGACTTGGTTGAGGGAAGGACAGGATTGGCAGCTAAATGTTCCAGGATTTAGAAGCTTTAGGCAGGATAGAGGGGGATGTAAAAGGGGTGGGGGAGTTGCATTACTTGTTAAGGAGAATATCACAGCTGTACTGCGGGAGAACACCTCGGAGGGGTCATGCAGCGAGGCAATATGGGTGGAGCTCAGGAATAGGAAGGGTGCAGTCACGATGTTGGGGGTTTACTACAGGCCTCCCAACAGACAGCGGGAGATAGAGGAGCAGATATGTAGACAGATTTTGGAAAGATGTAAAAGCAACAGGGTTGTTGTGGTGGGTGATTTTAACTTTCCCTATATTGACTGGGAATCACTTAGTGCTAGGGGCTTGGATGGGGCAGAATTTGTAAGGAGCATCCAGGAGGGCTTCTTGAAACAATATGTACAAAGTCCAACTAGGGAAGGGGCCGTTCTGGACCTGGTATTGGGGAATGAGCCCGGCCAGGTGGTCGAAGTCTCAGTAGGGGAGCATTTCGGGAACAGTGACCATAATTCCATAAGTTTTAAGGTACTTGTGGATAAGGATAAGAGTAGTCCTCGGGTGAACGTGCTAAATTGGGGGAAGGCTAATTATAACAATATTAGGCAGGAACTGAAGAATTTAGATTGGGGCGGCTGTTTGAGGGTAAATCAACATCTGACATGTGGGAGTCCTTCAAACGTCAGTTGATCAGAATCCAGGACCGGCATGTTCCTGTGAGGAAGAAGGATAAGTTTGGCAAGTTTCGGGAACCTGGGATAATGAGGGATATTGTGAGCCTGGTCAAAAGAAAAAGGAAGCATTCGTAAGGGCTGGAAGGCTGGGAACAGACAAAGTCCTTGAGAAATATAAAGAAAGTAGGAAGGAACTTAAGCAAGGAGTCAGGAGGGCTAAAAGGGGTCATAAAAAGTCATTGGCAAATAGGATTAAGGAGAATCCCAAGGCTTTTTATACGTATATAAAGAGCAAGAGCCAGGGACAGGGTTGGCCCACTCAAGGACAGAGGAGGGAATCTATGCGTGGAGCCAGAGGAAATGGACGAGGTACTAAATGAGTTTTGCATCAGTATTCATCAAAGAGAAGGACATGATGGATGATGAGTCTAGGGAAGGGAATGTAGATAGTCTGGGTCATGTCGTTATCAAAAAGGAGGTGTTGGGCCTCTTGCAAAGCATTCAGGTAGATAAGTCCACAGGGCCTGATGGGATCTACCCCAGAATACTGAGGGAGGCAAGGGAGGAAATTGCTGGGGCCTTGACAGAAATCTTTGTATCCTCATTGGCTACAGGTGAGGTCCCAGAGGACTGGAGAATAGCCAATGTTGTTCCTTTGTTTCAGAAGGGTAGCAAGGATAATCCAGGAAATTATAGGCCGTTGAGCCTTACGTCAGTGGTAGGGAAATTATCGGAGAGGATTCTTCGGGACAGGATTTACTCTCATTTGGAAACAAATGAACTTATTAGCGAGAGGCAGCATGGTTTTGTAAAGGGGAGGTCGTGTCTCACTAATTTGATCGAGTTTTTTGAGGAAGTGACGAAGATGATTGATGAAGGAAGGGCAGTGGATGTTGTCTGCATGTAACATGGACTGCAGTAAAGCCTTTGACAAGGTCCCTCATGGCAGACTGGTACAAAAGGTGAAGTCACACGGGATCAGAGGTGAGCTGGCAAGTTGGATACAGAACTGGCTTGGTCATAGAAGACAGAGGGTAGCAGTGGAAGGGTGCTTTTCTGAATGGAGGGCTGTGACTAGTGGTGTTCCGCAGGGATCAGTGCTGGGAACTTTGCTCTTTGTAGTATATATAAATGATTTGGAGAAAAAGGTAGCTGGTCTGATTAGTAAGTTTGCGGACGACACAAAGGTTGGTGGACTTGCGGATAGTGATGAGGATTGTCAGAGGATATAGCAGGATATAGATCGTTTGGAGACTTGGGCGGAGAAATGGCAGATGGAGTTTAATTCGGACAAATGTGAGGTAATGCATTTTGGAAGATCTAATACAAGTGGGATGTACACAGTAAATGGCAGAACCCTTAGGAGTATTGACAGGCAGAGAGATCTGGGTGTACAGGTCCACAGATCACTGAAAGTGGCAACGCAGGTGGATAAGGTAGTCAAGAAGGCATATGGCATGCTTGCCTTCATCGGTCGGGGCATAGAGTATAAAAATTGGCAAGTCATGCTGCAGCTGTACAGAACCTTAGTTAGGCCACACCTGGAATATTGCGTGCAATTCTGGTCGCCACACTACCAGAAGGATGTGGAGGCTTTGGAGAGGGTACAGAAGAGGTTTACCAGGATGTTGCCTGGTCTGGAGGGTATTAGCTATGAGGAGAGTTTGGATAAACTCGGATTGTTTTCATTGGAACGACGGAGGTGGAGGGGCGACATGATAGAGGTTTACGAAGTTATGAGCGGCATGGACAGAGTGGATAGTCAGAAGCTTTTTCCCAGGGTGGAAGAGTCAGTTACTAGGGGACATAGGTTTAAGGTGCGAGGGGCAAAGTTTAGAGGGGATGTGCGAGGCAAGTTCTTTACACAGAGGGTGGTGAGTGCCTGGAACTTGCTGCCGGGGGAGGTGGTGGAAGCAGGTACGATAGCGACGTTTAAGAGGCATCTTGACAAATATATGAATAGGATGGGAATAGAGGGATACGGTCCCCGGAAGTGCAGAAGGTTTTAGTTTAGACAGGCATCAAGATCGGCGCAGGCTTGGAGGGCCGAATGACCTGTTCCTGTGCTGTACTGTCCTTTGTTCTGAATCTACAGGTTTTAAGTCCTTTTGAATTAGTTTATGGACATGAGGTAAGAGGTCCTCTAAAACTAATTATGGAAAGGATTTTAGAAGAGATAGAAAACAATGAGAGCTTTCAATGCTTTTACTAACTTACATTTATGTAACACTTTTTAACATAGAAAAACGTCTATTTCAGGTGTTTGACAGAGACGTAAAAAATGCCTGGGCCCAGCCTCAGCCTGCATAACCAGGGTACACCTGAAGCAACAGCCCCGAGGATTGATCGCAATTGGTGGAGCGAGCTGTTGGCTTGGTCACACCTCCACAATCCCAACAGCAAGCAGCCCAGCAGAAGCCCTTGGGTAAATTCCAAGAGGGGGATTGGAGCAGGCGATGGGGGTGGGGCTGTGCTGCTTCTCCTGGCTCCACAAGAAGGCATTTAAAAAAAAACAAGATTTCAGGTTGGTAGCTGCTGAAGAATCCTGAGTGGTGCAAAGGATCTCTACTCATTATTGGCTAATTTCTTAAAGGGATCCTTTAATAGGCATTAGGCTCCTAATTTATAAATTGAAGGAGCCTAACTCCTGTTTTAGATATCTGCCCCGAACATGCTAAAAATGGACCCCACAAATTTCGTAGTGGAACCAACGCTTTCGTAGATTGGTCTCTGGCCATTTTATACCCAAAAAAACAGGCTCAAAGCAAACCGATTTGGCCATTTGTCATGGTTTGTTTTACTTTGTTTTTAATCTGTAAAACGATTATTCTTATGGTAGTAGGTGCATTGTTTGGAAGAGAATTTAGTGGCACGGTGCAGAACAAATAAGGTAATTGTTAACAACTTAGCTTGGCACCTTTTTGAAAACAAAGTATAGATAGAATAGGTAGAGGTTCCAGATAGTAGAGGACAAGGTCGGTAGGCTGTTCAGAGACAAGATGGTACCAAAACCCCTGAAATTTTAATTGTAGGCTGAGGCTCCTCATGCTAAACCCTGTAGATCCTCTATTTCCAGTCCGTGCTGAGATTGCTGATCTGGCCAAGGCTGCAGCAGACATTCTACACGTGGCCGCAGAATCCCTGTTCCTTTTTCAATCGCGGGATGTGAGTGTCGCTGGCAAGGCTGGCACTTATTGCCCATCCCTAATTGCCCTTGAGAAGGTGGTGGTGAGCCGCCTTCTTGAACCACTGCAGTCTATCTCGTGTAGATACACCTGCAGTGCTGTTAGTGGGGGGGAGTTCTAGGATTTTGACCCAACAACAGTCCCAAGTCAGGATGGTGTGTGACTTGGAGAGGAACTTGCAGTTGGTGGTGTTCCCATGCATCTGCCGCCCTTGTCCTTCCAGGTGGTAGAAGTTGTGAATTTGGAAGGTTCTGTCAAAGAAGCCTCGGTGAGTTGTTGCAGTACAACTTGTATGTGATACGCACTACTGCCACTGTGCGTCAGCAGTGAAGAGAGTGAATGTCGAAGGTGGTGGATGGGGCACCGATCAAGCGGACTGCTTTTTCTTGGATGGTGTCGAGCTTCCTCACCTCCCCCTGTATTTCCTGCCCAAACCTTAAATCTGTGTCCCCTTGTGCCATCAACTAATGGGAACAACTTTTCTTTGTCTACTTACCCAAACCTGTCATAACTTTGTACGCCTCTATCAAATCTCCCCTCAACCTGCTTTGTTCCAAGGATAACAACCATCTACCAGTCTGAAAAACAACCAGTTACCACAACTCTCTCTTTTCTATTCTAGGCCAATTTTTTTTATCTAAGCTGACAATGATCCTGCTATTCCATGAGCCTCAAATTTGTTAACCAGCCTTTTCATAGAGTCATACAGCACTGAAACAGGCCCTTCGGCCTACCAAGTCTGTGCTGACCATCAACCACCCATTTATACTAATTCTACATTATTCCCTACCACATCCCCACCTTCCCTCAATTCTCCTACCACCTACCTAATTTCGGGGCAATTTTACAATGGCCAATTTACCTATCAACCTGCAAGTCTTTGGCTATGGGAGGAAACCAGAGCACCCGGCAAAAACCCACACGGTCACAGGGAGAACTTGCAAACTCTGCACAGGCAGTATCCAGAACCAAACCCAGGTCACTAGAGCTGTGAGGCTGCAGTGCTAACCACTGTGCTGCTGTGCCACCCTGAATGTGATACTTGTCAAATGCTTTCTTAAACTTCAAATAGACAACATCCACTGCATTCCCTTCATCAACCTGCTTTGTAACTTCATCAAAAAATTCAATTAGACAAACACAGTCTGCCTTTTACAAATCCGTGCTGTAATATTACTTGTTCCTTTGATATGTGAAGTATTATAAGATTCACAGTACTGTGAGTAATATCCAAAGAACAAGTAGGTTTTTATTATAACTTAACTAGAACATTTATATACACAGCTAGTGCAGGAGCACATCTACACACACATCACTCTGTCGGGCTACACCCACAACTCTCTGGTCATAAGTAATGCGATAATAAAAGCAAAATACTGCGGATGCTGGAAATCTGAAATAAAAACAAGAAATGCTGGAACCACTCAGCAGGTTTGGCAGCATCTGTGAAAAGAGAAGCAGAGTTAACGTTTCGGGTCAGTGACTCGAAGAAGGGTCACTGACCCGAAACGTTAACTCTGCTTCTCTTTTCACAGATGCTGCCAGACCTGCTGAGTGGTTCCAGCATTTCTTGTTTTTATTACATAAGTAATGCGACGTCACTTCCTCTGGTGACTTTCGCTTACAACCTCCTAAGTGATCCTCTTAAGGTGGTCCCACAACACTTGCTGGCTTTCCTTAATTAACTCAAACTTCTTCAAGTGCCTGTTAATGTTTTTTCCAAGCTTATTGTTTCTAAAATCTAACCCACCACTGAACTAGGAACATCCTTACACCCTTTCTTGAATAAGGTTGTCACATGTGCCTCTCTCCATTCCTCTGGCACCTCCCCCATATCTAGGGAAGATTGGAGGATTATGGCAAGCTGTTCTGCTATCTCCATTCCCATTTCCTTCAACCTGGGATGCAAGCCATCCGGACCAGATGACTTATCCACTCATAAGCATAGCCAGCCTTTCCAGTACATCCTGCACATCAATTCCACCCCCCCCCCCACCCCCCACCGTTATCTCTACCATCTCCACTTCTACCAGCATTGTGTCTACATCCTCTTCCTTCAAAAACACTGATACAAACTAGTCATTAAATATTCTGTCCTAGCCCTGCGCCTCTAAGCATATATTACCCTCTTTGCCCCTAACTGGCTCCACCGCGCCTCATATTACCCACTTACTATTTACATGCCAGTAGAAGATTTTTGGGTTAGCTTTTATGTTTACTACTTATTCTCATATTCTCTCTTTGCCAGTCTTATTTTCCTCTTTACTTCCCCTCTCAACTTATTGTATTTGGCCTGGTTTTTACTTGAAGAATTCACCTGACATGAACCATCCACCCTCTGTTTTTGTTTCATCATATTCTCTATCTCCCTTGTTATCCAAGGAGCCCTGGCTTGCCCTGCATTTCCTTCTTGTTGGAATGTACCTAACCGGTACCATAAACATCTCCTCATTAAAGATTACTCATTCTTTTGTTACAGTTTTTCGTGCCAAACATTTGTTCCATTTAGCCCTGGCTCAATCCCATCTCATCCCATTGAAGTTAGCCATCTTCCAACTTAGAAGCTGTTCCTTATATTGTTCCTTGCTCTTCTCCATTACTAATCTAAACCTTATGATACAATGATCACTCTTCCCCAAGTGCTCCGCCACAGATACTTGGTCCACCTCATTCCCCAGCACCAGATGCAGTAATGCCTCCTCTCTAGTTGGACTGAGAACATACTGATCAAGGAAGTTCTCCTGAACACATTTCAGAAATTACTTCCCCTCCTTTCCCTTTACTCTTTCATTATCCCAACCGATATTTGGGAATTAAAGTCCCTTAATATCGCCATTCTACAGTTCTTGCACATCTCTGTGATTTCCCTGCAGGTTTGCTCCTCTCTCTCTCTCTCTCTCACTATTTGGAGGCCTATAGAATACCCACAGTAGTGCGATCATCATCTTTTTTGCTTCTTAACTCTAACAAAATGGAATCTGTCCTTGCCCCTTCAAGGACATCATCTCTTTCCAACATTACAATGTCTTCCCTCATCAGTACTGCCACCCCATCTCCCTTTTTACCTCCCCAACTTTTCTGAACACTTTGTATGCTTGAATATTAAGTGCCCAGTCCTCACCACTTTGAGCTGTTTCCACTTTTGCACTACATCATATTCCCATAATGCAATTTGTGCTTGTAGGTCACCAACCTTATTCATCACACTTTTTGCATTTATATACATGCAGTCTAAACCAGTCTTTGTATTACTCATAGTCTTTCTAGTCTGCTCCTATCTAATATGGTCCTATTTCCCTCTCTAGTAGTATCCAAAACTCTCGCTCCTTTAGGCACTTTATTCTTCTTTTCTACTTTCATATGCTGGTGCCCAATCCCCTGCCAATTTAGTTTAAGCCTCCCCAACTACACCAGTGAATTTCTCCATGAGAACATTGCTCCCAGTCCCCTTTGAATAGGTGCCTTGTTGCCCAGAACTGGTCCCAATGCCCCAAGAATCTGAAGCCCTCCCTCCTGCACCAGTTTCAAGCCACACATTGATCCTCCCCATCTTCCTATTTCTACTCTTGCTAGCATGTGGTAATGTGGGTCATCCAGCGATTACTACCTACGAGGTCCTACTTTTTAACTTCCTCCCTAGCTCCTGAAAATCTAACTGTAGGACCTCAATTCCTACCCTCCCTAAGTCATTGGTACTAATGTGTAACACAACTTCTGGCTCACTCCCTTCCCCCTGCAGAATATTCTGCACCCTCTCCGTGATGTCCTTTATTCTGGCACCAGGGAGGCAACAAACCATGCAGGACTCATGATGACAGTTACAGAAATGCCTGTCTGTCTCCCTAACTATGGAATCTCCTATAACAACAGCATTGCTACTCTTTGCTGCTCCCTCCTGTACAGTCCCTGCCCATTGGTGCCACGGTTGGGACTGCACTCCTTCAGGGTATTGTCACTCCCAGCAGTCTCCAGTGCTGAGTACCAGTTTGAGTGGCACACACCCGGAAGACTCCTGTACTTCCTGTCTCCTCCTATTCTTCCGGATGGCCACCCATGTGCTATGCGGAACTCTCACTGACTGTGGGATGACCACCTCCTGGAAGGTACAATCCAGGAAACTCTCCTGCTCCTTGATGCTCCACACTGACTCCAGCTGCCCCTCAAGCTCAGAAATCCTGAGCTTGAGCTCAAGCAACTGGAGACACTTCCTACACACGTGGTTCCCAAGACACGTAAAGTGTCCTAAAGTTCCCACATGCCACAGAATGGGGCCTATTAGGGACAAAGAGGGTGATATATGCTTAGAAGTGCAGGCTAGAATATTTAATGAGTACTTTGTATCGGTGTTTACTACTAATAATACAATATTGGTAGAAGCAGAGCTGTTAGAGGTAATGGATGGGGTGAAGATTGATAGGCAGGATGTACTGGAAAGGCTGTCTATACTTAAGAATGGATAAGTCGCCTGGTCCGGATGGCTTGCATCCCAGGTTGCTAAAGGAAGTGGACATGGAGATAGCGGAAGGGCTTGCCATAATCTTCCAATCTTACCTAGATACGGGGAGCTGCCATAGGTTTGGAGAGTAGCAATAAAGGACTTTCCGAGTAACTACAGGCCAGTTTGTTTAACCTCAGTGGTGGGTAAGGTTTTAGAAACAATAATCAAGGAGAAAGTTAACAGACACTTGGAGAGGTTTGACTTAATTAGGGAAAGCCAGCACGGATTTGTAAAAGGCAGATCGTACTGACTAACCTAACTGAATTTTTTGATGAAATAACAGAGAGGATTGATGAAGGGAATGCAATGGGATGCTGAACCTTTATAAAGCTATGGTTAGGACACAACTAGAGTATTACGCCCTCAATTTTGTATGCCACACTTTAGGAAGGAGGTGAGTCCTTGAGAGGGTGCGGAGGAGATTTACCAGAATGGTTCCAGGGATTAGGGATTTTAGCTCCAAGCTTTAGGTTGGAGAAGCTGTATTTGTTCTCCTTGGAGCAAAGAAGATTAAGGGGAGATTTGATGCCTGGTATGGCAGATTTCCTTTGCTGAAGGACATTAGTCCTTAGTGAACCAGATGTATTTTTATGACAGTCTGGCAGTTTTGGGGACTAGGGTGACCTACTGCTTGCCAATTAAATTGAATGCAGAGACTGCTTTGCCTTCAGCAAACATTACAGTGGAAGGCAGGAAATGGCAGTCTGCAGAAAGATGGTTTCAGCTCAGAAATCAATCTAAAAGAAAGTATTTGGTTGCCTGCAACAGTGGGTTTAAAAGGAGTTAATGAGCACAGTTTAACAGTTAGAGATGCAGCACAGAGGTTGTCAATGATTGGCTGAATGCAGTCTTTATGTGGCTTGATTACTATGCAATGAGAGAATCCATTTGATCCACGATTCATGCCTTCATCGTAGATATGGCAACATTGTGGCTTTGATAGCTCATTCAGTCAAAGCTGTCATCCTCAAGAGCTGTGTTTAGTAGTCAAGGACTTATTGGAATTTATTTTGTTTGCTTGTACATAAAGATTGAAGAAAGAATGTTTCTAGAGTTTCGTTTGTAAAAGAACAAATCAAATGCCAGTAATGAATTCTGTAGCATATCTGAGCCAGCCTTCTCATAGATTTTCATTCACTCGGAACAAACTGTTTCAATAGAAGAATAAAATGTGTACACATTTCAGTGAAAGGAGCCCAGTGTTAATTATGGTGGCTGGTTACGGAGTAATCGCTCTTTGATACTGTAACTGGTTAAGGACATACATCTGACTCCCAACAGGCCTTTAACAACTGTTTAGTACAAAATACTGAACATATGATAGAGAGAACATTATATGGTTGTACAGTGTCTTGCAGCAGCTAAATTAAGAACATGAGAAATAGGAGCAGGAGTAGACCAGACAGCCCCTCGAACCTGCTCTGCCATTCAATATGATAATGGCTGCTCCCCGCATCCCTTGATTCACTCAGATGTCAAAAATCTGTCTATCCCAGCCTTACATATGTTCAACAATGGAGCTTCCACAACTCTCTGGGGAAGAGAATTCCAAAGTTTCACAACCCTTTGAGTGAAGAAATTTCTCCTCCTCTCAGTCCTAAATGATTGGCCCCTTATCCTGAGACTGTGTCCCCATGTTCTAGATTCCCCAGCAAGGGAAACAACCTCTCAGTGTCTACCCTGTCAAGCCCCTTCAGAATTTTGTATGTTTCAATGAGATCACCTCTCATTCTTCTAAACACGAGCGAGTACAGTCCCAATTTACTCAGCCTGTCATCATAGGACAACCCTCTCATCCCAGGGACCAATTGAGTGAACTTTTGCTGTATAGCCTCCAATGCAAGTATATCTTTCCTTAGATATGGAGACTAAATTGCACACAGAACTGCAGGTGTGGTTTCACCAAAGCCCTGTACAATTGCAGCAAGACTTCTTTATTCTTGTACTCCAATCCCCTTGCAATAAAGGCCAACATGCCATTTGCCTTTCTAATTGCTTGCTGTGCCTGCGTCCTAGCTTTCTATGCCCCCTGTACAAGTACACCCAAGTCTCTCTAAAATTGTAGACAGATTTGTCCTTGTCTTTTGAGGTATCAAGCCTGCCCATAGAGGCCTCTGTCATTGCTGAGTAGAGATTCCTTGTAAAATACGATTACACATTTTATACATGACAAAGGCGTTTCTTGCAAACATGCCAACAGTTTTCCCTTATCAGGTTCTGCAACATTTCCTGTTCAGTTACACACCAGCTCCCAACACAATTCTCAGTGGTTAGTTAGAACGCAGGATTCTATTGAGGTTAAGTTACAGCAGAGAGAGCCCACCAATGAGATCACAGGCTGTGACCGCTTCTCCTATGGTTATGTAGCTGCTTGGACACGCACTCAATCCCTGTGTGAAATGCAGAGTATAATAGTATGTCATTAACTATGACAGCAGACTGCCTGCAACATAAACTTATATTTATATAACACCTTTAACAAAACATCCCAAGATGCTTCATAGGAGCATTATAAAACAAAATAAGACACCGTGCCACATAAGGAGATATTAAGTCAGATGAATAAAAGCTTAGTCAAACAGGTAGGTTTTAAGGAGTGTCTTAAAGGAGGAAAGCGAGGTGGAGAGGCAGAGAGGTGTAAGGAGTTATTCCAGAGCTTGGGGCCTAGGCAACTGAAGGCCAGTGGTGGAGTGATTAAAATTAGGTATTCTCAAGAGGCCAGAATTGGAGGAGTGCGAATATCTTAGAAGGTCGTGGGCTGGAGGAGATTACAGAGATAGGGAGGGGCGACGCATGGAGGGATTTGAAAACAAGGAAGAGAATTTTTAAATTAATGTAGGTCAGTGAGCACAGGGGTGATAGGGGAACGGGACTTGGTGCGAGTTAAGACATGGGCAGCAGAGTTTTGGGTGATCTCAAGTTTACGGAGGGTAGAATGTGGGAGACCAGGCAGGAGTGCGTTGGAATAGTCAAGTCTAGAGGTAACAAAGACATAAATGAGGGAGAATTTCAGCAGCAGATCAGCTGAGACAGGGGCAAAGTTGAGCAATGCTATGAAGGTGGAAGTAGGTGGTCTTAACATGAACATGTGGTTCAAAGCTGATCTCGGGCTCAAATATGACACCAAGTTTGAGAACAGACTGGTTTAGTCTCAGACTGTTGCCAGGGAGAGGGATGAAGTCGCTAGCTAGGGAATGGAGTTTGGAGCAGGGACTTCTGTCTTTCCAATATTTAATTGAAGGAAATTTCTGCTCATTCAGTACTGGATGTTGGATAAGCAGTCTGATACTTTAGCAACAGTGGAGGAGTCAAGAAAGGGGTGGCGGTGAGGTAGAGCTGAGTGCTGTCAGTGACCTGTGAAAACTAATGCTGCGTGCGTTTTTGGATAATATTGCCGAGGGGCAGCATGCAGATGAGCATTAGGAGGGGCCAAGGATAGATCCTTGGGGGACACCAGAGGTCACAGTGCGGAAGCAGGAAAAGAAGCCATTGCAAGTGATACTGTGGGTACGATTAGGTAGATAAGAATGGGACCAGGTGAGAGCAGTCCCACTCAGCAGGATGACAGTGGAGAGACTTTGGAGGAGGAGGGTGTGGTCAACCATGTCAAAGGCTGCAGACAGAGAAGGACCAGGAAGGATCATTTGCCTTTCCCACAGTCACATAGGATGTCATTTGTGACTTTGATAAGAGCTGTTTCGGTACTGTGACAGAGGCAGAAACCTGATTGGAGATTCAAACATGGAATCCCAGGAGAGACAGGCACGGATTTGGGGGGTGACACTCAAGGACTTTGGAGAGGAAAGGGAGGTTGGCGATTCTCAGCCTGCTTACCCTGAATACTTCAAATTCATTCTTACAAAGTGCCGCACAGGAAGCTTAATGAAAAATAAAAACAAGAAATGCTGGAACCACTCAGCAGGACTGGCAACTGATGAAGGGCCACTGACCTGAAACGTTAACTCTACTTCTCTTTCCACAGATACTGCCAGACCTGCTGAGTGCTTCCAGCATTTCTTGTTTTTATTCCAGATTTCCAGCATCCACAGTATTTTGCTTTTATTTAAGCTTAATGAGAAGATGGAAGCCCATGGAATTAAGGGGCAAGTGGCAGTATGGTATAAAATTGGCTCAGTGAAAGGAAGCAAAGGGTGGTGATTTGGAGGTATAAGATTTGGATTGGGAGTCACAGATTACCAAAAAAGGGGGATGGAGTCATAAGTCCTTTTAAAGTAGTTTATTAAGAAGCAGCAGGTTAAAAATTCTGATGCATAAGCTAAGTAGGCAGAAAAAACATACGACTGTAACAGGTTGAACGGTTTACCGAGCCCAGAGCGTACTGTGGGGCAGAATGGTAGTCTCCCTGATGGATGAAGCAGGCAAGGTATTGGTGGTCTCTTTGGTCCTCAGCCTTCTTGAACAAATCAAAGTGTTAGGCAGAAGCCTGCATCGACTCTACTTCGGGAAGTTCTCCTTCTCTCCTTCTGTCCAAAGAAGACTGAAGACTTCCCTCCCGAGCACTTGTTTGTTTACTTTAGGGACAGGTACTCAAAGTAAACACCTCCTCTGCCCATCACTCTGCCCCCAAAGTCATCTTCCAGTTTATCTCGTGCTTGGTATCGTTTGTAAACTTCTGCCAGACACTTGTCTAGAGAGGGTACAAGGCTCCATCTTATCAGCTTTAGGTATGTCTTGTTTCAGAACCTGTGCTAGAGTCATGTCCTTGGCAGTGATAACAGGCCTACACCATCCTGTGACTGTCAGCCCAGCAGACTGTTATAGAATCTTTCTTAATTAGAAAGAGAGAGAGCTATTTCTATAATATTCAATTAATTTTCTTAAGATTTATTAAGGTTATTACACAGCCATTTATTACTGATCTCCCCACCCTGAGAAGGAAATATCCTTATTGATTTCTCACAATCGGTCCCTGACTAACCTAACCATTTCTTAATTATAAGCTTGTTTTCCTAACTTCTTAATCAGATACCATGGGTACCAAATTATCAGAGTCATCTACATGAACACTTGAGCAGACATCAAGAGTAAATGTAAAAACTTTTCCAATAAAATATTGTAGGGTTATTAGACATGTGATCACTCTCGACTTAGATTAGTGCTCCCCGCCTGCAGATCACCTCACTCAAACAAAAGATCATGCATGGACTCTGTTCACCTGCATCCACCTTGTAGATAGTTATTCCTAAGTATTACACCTAGCCCTCAATTTTCTTAATCCAGATTCCATATCCCTCTTTAATTTTACTCCTAACAGGTACCAGTGTGTTTAATTCTATCCTGATTATTTTAAAGTCAGTTTCTCTATGATGTATGTGCCAATGCCTTGATGATTTAAAATTTTTTCTCACTCTACTAGCCACATTAACCATTTCATGGTGTCCTGTTGTCAAGTAGCTGAGGATGTCTGAGACCCATTCTTCAGTACAGCTTCACCATGCATTTCCCTATATTAGTTGCTCCATGTGCAACAAATTGCACACTCACACTGGTATCCCAATATCATGCCACATGTTCCATCCAATACAAGCCATTTTTGGACTTTCAGGTGATCTTATCAAAGGATGGTCCCAACAGCTCGGATAGTGGCCAGACTATCAAATGCAGTTTTCTTGAAAGGTTCATCGGCAAGGATACAAATATCTCCAAGAAAAAGCTATTAATTTGCAAGTCTCATTTACACTTTCCTGACTTTCACTAGAATGTACATGGATACAAGATTGATATATTCCATTGAACTACACCCAAGGTGAGTTATTCCAATTCTCACTTGATGGTGTGATTTCCCTGTCTCTATTTTTACTCTAAGTGGGGGATCCTATTAGTTACCATTCTGTCTCATTCATGAACCTTGGAAGAACTTTACTGTCCAATACTATATTTTCATAATATTTTTACAGCAAAAATCAAGCATTCCCAAGTGGTCCCAGTTATTAACACTTTTGTTTTATTCTTTAGCTATTATGGCCTTTTATTTTCTCAAAAGTAACCTATTAAATTGTGCCTGACATTTTGTGATCTTAAAATGATCCCAATTTCAAACAGCAGTGTTATTGGGCTGGCAGGTTTTGTCAATGTTCAATTTGTTTCTCTGTTTTTTGATACTCAGGAACCACCATCAGTTGCTTTTCCATCAGTTTTCTTTTGTTAAATGAAAATTTGATTTTTCCCCTTAAATTTCAGGTAGATTTTCCCTTTGAGTGCTTGAAATAGCAACTCATATCAATTTATTTTATCTATTCAAATCTCAGAAATAATTATGCCTAGGGTCGGTGGCTTTACATTTTGAGGTGGCTTCCATGTCTCCCCTTCTCAAGCATTTTATTTTGGAAGATAACAAATGGGTTAGAGCCAAATCTTTAAAAGGCCAAGTCACAAAGTCTTTAGTTCAAATCGTCACCATGCTGTGACATCCAATGTCTGCAGATGTTATTAAATTCGCTACTAGATCACTTGCTGCGGTATCAGTTCTCTCTGGAAAACATCGGCACAAGCTCTGCTTAAGGGCCCAATAGATTAATTTGTCCAAATATATCCGTCAATTTAGAAACTTAATATTTAATAATGTTATATGCATGGCAAATAAAAAAAGCAACTGTCAGTGGAAAGGGTTAACATCTGCCTGTTTGCAAAAGGTGGAGCAGTCTCAGATGCTTGCAATTGCGTCACCTTACATAACTTTTTTCCAATTGAAGACAAACTAAACAACATTTTAAATTGTTTTCCCAAGTCTTGGAGCCCTTTTTAAACTTGCACAAGCTTTTTTAATCTTAGAGATTGAAAACAGTAAAAATCAGCAGTAACATTCTCAACTTCAAAGGTAAATATTTTCATCGGGGAAGACAGTATTTTAGATTAAACTCCAATTGTTTCCAAGCTTCTTCCTCAAACTGATTTTTCAATTTCTGATGTTTGTGAACAACACCCTGCTTCAACAATGACTCGGCAGTGGCTCAAATATGCAGTACACTCTCAGTACTGCTTCATGAGAGGATGTACCGGTATGCTAATATCTTCCAGTTTGGTCAGGTTTCCACAATCATGTTTATGGGATGTGGATACTTGGTCTCCCGTATCAACAGTGCAGACTACTGCTCTCCCACTATCATCGTATCGGAGAAGGGAAACCACCACTTCTTGGGAGGCCTGTTGGAGTCACAGGGGATCTGCAGTTATTTGCCCGGGTACCTGATGCACTGCAGCAACCAGCCGAGCTCAGTTACTAATTCTCATGGCCTCTACTGCTGCTTCCATCCTCCACAGCTTTACAGGAGGAGGAGGAAGGCAGGGCTCACTGTTACTGTCAGCCTCCACAATGCACCTATTGTGGCAGTCACAGGCATAGTGACCCAGGCAGTTACAATTAAAACAGCACACCGGGATGCCCCTTCTTGACACTGAGTTCCTGGATTTTCCAGATTTCTGGTTAGATAATGGGGCTTCAGCAGCCACTACCTTCACCTTCATGGGTGCTTACGGAATGCTACCACGGATCTGTTCCCAAATTGTATGGGAATGGGAGAGCAACTCATCCCAGGGTGTTGTCTTAGTGTTGTAATCAGCCAACCCACTATGGACTAATGGCTGGAGGATGTTCAGAAAGAGACTTCTCAAGCTCAGGGAGTCAAAATGGCGACTCCTATCACCTCTCTCGTGCTGGTAACAATCTTGGAGCCTTTCTGCGAACAGGCTCAAGCTTTTGGTGGGGGCCTCTTTAATGTTAACTAGAACCTGGTGAAAGTCATTCTTCTTTTCCCCTATGGCCCTCCTTAGGTCATCCTCCAACTTCTCAAGTGAGCCTTTAGTCAAAATGTCTCGGTCCATTTCCTGTCTTAATTCTAGGGAACATGCAGCTCGGAGGATCTGTTTAAAGTTGTCCTTCTCTAAATCCGCTTGTGAGATTTAAAAAATTTCTCATTTGGGTGTGAGGAGGCGGGGGTCAGTGTTCATATCCACTCTCACCCACAACTTCTCTTTCAGAGCCTTAACCTCTCCAGGGGAAAGGGGCCTGGGCATGGTCGTGGCGGTAACCTCTTTGGTGACCTTCGTGGATGTGGATGGTTCTTCACTGACCTCGCTCCTTCAGTCTTGGCCTTAGCCTGTCCTGTGGTCCTGTCTCAGTTGACCACACAAACCGGTATTTTCCTGTTTGTCTTGTATGGGAAAGCTGGAGCAGTGGGGGTGAGGTTCTCTAGTGCCAAGGACGATGACTGTGGTTGTTGGAAGTCAATCATCTGAGCTCCAGGACATCACTGCAGGAGTTCCTCAGGGTAGTGTCCTAGGCCCAACCATCTTCAGCTGCTTCATCAATGACCTTCCTTCAAACATAAGGTCAGAAGTGGGGTTGTTCGCTGATGATTGCACAATGTTCAGCACCATTTGTGACTCCTCAGATACTGAAGCAGTCTGTGTAGAAATGCAGCAAGACCTGGACAATATCCAGGCTTGGGCTGATAAGTGGCAAGTAACATTCGTGCCACACAAGTGCTAGGCAATGACCATCTCCAACAAAAGAGAATCTAACCATCTCCCCTTGACATTCAATGGCATTACGAACACTGAATCCCCCACTATCAACATCCTAGAGGTTACCATTGACCAGAAACTGAACTGGAGTAGCCATATAAATACCGTGGCTACAAGAGCAGGTCAGAGACTAGGAATCCTGCGGAGAGTAACTCACCTCCTGACTTCCCAAAGCCTGTCCACCATCTACAAGGCACAAGTCAGGAGTGTGATGGAATACTCTCCACTTGCCTGGATGGGTGCAGCTCCAACAACACTCAAGAAGCTCGACAACATCCAGGACAAAGCAGCCCACTTGATTGGCACTCCATCTACAAACATTCACTCCCTCCACCACCGACACACAGTAGCAGCAGTGTGTACCATCTACAAGATGCACTGAAGTAACGCACCAAGGCTCCTTAGACAGCACCTTCCAAACCCGCGACCTCCAGCAACTAGAAGGACAAGGGCAGCAGATGCATGGGAACACCACCACCTGCAAATTCCCCTCCAAGCCACACACCATCCTGACTTGGAACGAGATCACCGTTCCTTCACTGTAATTGGGTCAAAATCCTGGAACTCTCTTCCTAACAGCACTGTGGGTGTACCTACCTCACATGGACTGCAGCAGTTCAGGAAGGCAGCTCACCACCACCTTCTCAAGGGCAATTAGGGATGAGCAATAACTGCTGGCCTAGCCAGTGACACCCACATCCCATGAACGAATGAAAAAAAAAGGCCGGGGTCACCTGCTCTGCTTTTGGAGACAGCAGCCACCAGTGCCCATTGTTAGCTGATTTGTGCCTGGAATTGACGGATCTTAGTTAAACACGGGGCATGGTCTGTTGCTGAACTATCTCCCTCAGTGACCCCCCTTGCATCTTCTACCGACTCACTTCTATCTGTCATTCACTATTTTGTTCCAGTATCTGCACTATTTTTTTCCTTGTATCATGCACTCTGTCATGTGCTTCCTGTTCCCAGTGTAACTGATTGTGCAGGATGGCAATGCTGTCCTGCTAACCTTCACTTTCGTTTTGTAACTTATCCACTTGCTCTCTCAGTTCTTGTTTTTTTTTCTATTTAACTGTGAGACACATTAATGTGCCCCATAGGCCAACTTATCCCGGCCCTTTTTTAACTCAAGTTATCGTTTCTGAACTTCCTTAACAGCCTACTGAGAATGCATTCCTAATCCTCGTCGCACTCCTCGAAAATTCTGAGGATATCTTTCACCCCAGGTACACCTGTTTTCTCTGCCTGGCTTCATCAACTGTCTCCTGTGAAATGCTGATACCATTGTACTTCTGTCTTTACTTAACAAAAACTCTCCTGAGTCTCCCAGGCAGCAGCCCACCACTGCATCAAGGAGGTGACTAATGCCCTGTTCAAGAGGGTCAGCGACTATGTGCACTACCGGACTGACCCTGACAGTCAGACAGAGAGGGCCAGCGGTTTCGGGGCCATCTCTGAATTCCCCCAAGTGCAAGGTGTGATAGATTGCACACAGGTGGCCATCAAGGCTTCCACAGACCAGCCATCTGCCTTCATCAACAGGAAGGGCTTCCATTCAATCAACGTTCAACTGGTCTGCAAAAACTGAAAGCATTTCCTGCAGGTGTGTGCCCGCTTCCCAGGAAACAGCCATGATGCCTCCATACTTGGACAGTCCCAGGTGCCACAGCTTTTCAGGCCTACCTGCTCGCCTTCGGGGTGGATTCTTGGGGACAAGGGCTACCCATTGAAGACATGGCTATTGACATCTGTGAGGAACCCTCACAATGCAGCTGAGGAGAGGTACAACAATTGCCATGGCTCCTCCCAAGCGACCATCGAGCAGGCCATTAGGCTGTTGAAGCTGAGATTCTGGTGCCTCGATTAATCTGATGGAGCCCTGCAGTATGCCCCAGTGAGGGTTTTGTGTATTGTGGTGGTCTGCTGTGCTCTGCACAATCTAGCACTGCAGAGGGCAGAGGCCTTGCATGACAATGAGATGCCTGAGCGATACTCCTCCACTGATGAGGAGGATGCGGAGGAGGGAGAGGAGCAAGTAACACTGGATGGTGAAGCTCTTGCACTGGAGACCAGGCAGATTGAGCCACGGCCAAGGAGGAAGAGACAATGTCATACTTACCTGCTTCCAGCCACCATTGCAGCCACTCAGAGTAAAAACAATAAAGACTCACCTCAATGCATACAGTCTGTCGCTTCCTTCCTATTTGTGTTCTGTGTCAAGTGCCCAGCTGAACTACACGGTATGGCCAATGAGAGAGTTTATTCAATAAGGGCTGTGCTGAAATTGGCATCCACTAAGGGGGAAGTCAGTAGCTCACAATTAAGGCATGATAGAATAATCACTTTTACACAATTAATATTAATAACCTGAACAAAAGAACTTTATATGAAGCATCACATGTCAGATATCAAACACCCAGGAACCCCTAAGTGTCTCTAGGTGGTATTCTTTATACATTTACGAGTGGTTCTATGAGGTGTGGCCCCAGCGCTAGCAGCTGGGCTGGAAGCAAGTTGCTGATCAGGCTGTCCCTTGACCTACGATGACTTCGGCGGGCATCCTCTGGCTCCCTGAGGCCTGGAGGGCCCCGACTGCCTGAGGGTTTCCTGCACAGGTGCAGGACTCTCTGCAGGCATCGCGGCTACTGGAGCTGGGCTCACTGGCGGACGGGCTGAGGAGCCGGTGTCCACACTCGGAGCACCCTGAGGGGAGCCCCCAGCTGTGGAGGTCAGCCTCTTCTCCTTCTTTTCAAGGCTCACTTAAACCTCCCTGCTGACCAGAGAAGGACACGGACCTGGAAAAGACTCCAGATGCCTCGTCCTTCTCTTGCCTTGCCACTGCTGCATCAAGCTCATGGCCAAGGCGATGGTGCGCAGGTCTGTGTGCATCTGTGGGATTTGGCTCTCCATGAGGGTCACCAACCTCTCGATGAGGAAGCCTTGCAGTCACACGCCTGAGACATGGCAGCACACATGACATGAATGGCTGCTCCATCGTCCATTTATGGCTGCGCATCTCTGCCAGATGTTGCCTTACCTCTCCCTGCAATTCCAGTATGCCCTGTGCTGTCAACACCAGAGGCTCATCATCAGCCTGGGCCTCAGCATAGGCCTGACTGCCCACAGTCCTCCGACAGTTTGTCGCCTCGGTTGTCTCAGCCTCAGCCAGCTGCTCGGGCGTGTGTGGTGCTCCCACCAGCTTGTGACCCTGATTCTAAAGCCGAGCGGAAACCCACCAAGGCAAAAATATCTGCGATGGTGGAAGGTGCAGGAGAGTCATGGAACTGTGCATCCTCTGAGTGCTCCTCGTCCTGAGAGGTGGATGGCTGTCCCCCTTGTACTTGAGTCTACTGCAGACGTCAATCTGCAGTATGACCCAGGCCGTCCTGTGAGTAGTTCAAAACCAGACCTGGGCCAGCAGGTTAGTCATGTCACTCACTCTTTTAACAAATTCCTGCGTTTGTGGATTCCTAAGATCTCAGTTGGGGGGGGCGCGGTGTAATGCTGTCTCTTACACCGACAGGATGTGGAACACCATCGCCCCGACCAATCTCTGTTAATTGAATCCGCGAGCAGTTCCCATTGTCTTTTCCTAGGCGACTGTCTCTTAGAATACAAATTCTTTCTAGCCACTGCTGACCTCTTCAAACAAGTTATCTCTTCACTCTAGCAACAGTTTATTGTTAATGTTCATGTGATGAAATTAATATGCCTCATTCTTGGCAGGTGGGGGTCTTCATGACAATATTGAGAGGGGTAGAGGAAGTGAGAGACCTTGGAGTGCATTATCACGGGTCCCTGAAAGTGGCAGGACAGGTAGATAGAGTGGTGAAAAAGGCATATGGAATGCTCTCCTTTATTGGTTGAGGTATAGAATACAAAAGCAGGGATGTAATGCTGGAACTGTATAAAACACTGGTTAGGCCACAATTGGAGTATTGCGTACAGTTCTGGTCACCACATTACAGGAAGGACATAATTGCTCTGGAGAAAGTACAGAGGAGATTTACAAAATTGTTGCCAGGGCTTGAAAGTTGCAGCTATGAGGAAAGATTGGATAGGCTAGGGTTGTTTTCCTTAGAACAGAGGAAGCTGAGGGGTGACTTAATTGAGGTGCACAAAATTAGATAGAGTAGACAGGAAGGACCTGTTTCCCCTAGAGGAGAGGTCAATTACCAGGGGGCACAGATTTAAGGTGATTGGTCGAAGGATTAGAGGGGACATGAGGAAAAACTTTTTCAGCCAGTGGGTGGTGGGTGTCTGGAATTTGCTGTCCAGATCGGTGGTGGAGGCAGAAACCCTTAACTCATTTAAAAGATACCTGGACATGTACCTGAAGTGCTGTAACCTGCAAGGCTGGAAGGTGGGATTAGATTGGGCGGCTGGTTTTCTCAGCCAGCGCAGACACGATGGGCTGAATGGCCTCTTTATCTGCCGTAACTTTTCTATGGTTTCAAAAAACATGTGTGGGTTCCAGAAATGAACTGTATGTCAATGGAAGACAACGCTCACTCTCTTGTGCAGAGACTTCAGCCTCTCCATCTGATATGGAGTGCTGGTAATTCTAGTGCCTCTTCCTCTGCTGTGGGGAGAGGTCGAAGATCTGGGATGCCTCTGCCAGTCCGGGATGCGTCCCTCCTGTTATTGGTCCTCTTGTCCTGCAAGTGGAGTGCATGTGGGAATCACATATCGTTCATGCTTCCGTCTGCTCTCAGGAGTGTTAATAGGGGTGAGCTGTGAAAGAAGGTGGCCTGTGGCTGAGATGCAGCCAAGCATCTGTCAGGATGAGGTGATGCCTAACTCTGCTCTGCCTGTACAGTTGCAGTGCCTCCCTCCCCATGTCCCGCTTCCTCCTGATTAGCCACTTACAATCACTATAAAAAAGGTATGGAGCAGTCATCTTGGCAGAAGCAAGGAGGTCGTTGACCCTCTTGAGGCACTGTACCAATGTTCGGGGTGGGGGGGGGGGGTGACCCCCACAGCAATCTCCATCCAGGCTTGCTTGGTCAGGCAGGAGGACCTGTTCTTGCCATTGCTGGGGAAGAGAACCTCCCGCCTTTCCCTTGCACCCTGGAGGAGAATCTGGAGGGAGGCATCACTGAACCATGGGGCCACAGTGTGTCTTGGCATGGCCATTCTGTGGGATCTGCCTTGGGGTGTTGGGTCCAGAATCAATGCAGAACAGGTTACAGTTTTGATGAGCCAGCAGCAAATGAATGCAAGGAAGCAATACAAGCAAGGCTGGCAGGGCTTTAAATATGTCACCAGCTCCTGCTCTGGAGTCACGTGATGCCGTATTTGGCATCTCGCCTCCCACCATGTGATTTGTGGGGGGCCCCACGCCACCATTATGCAAAATGGCTGCTGCCCCCGTGACAAATGGGAACAGTGCCTATTTCTGGGAAATTCAGTCCAGTGTGTCGGGGAGTGAGGTTGGCCATGGTTGGTCTGCATTAGACACTGGGATAAATTTCATGAGCCTACCACTGATGCCGTCGATGGGCCTGGTAAATGGTGCCATTCCTGTCCGTCACATAATCGCAGTGGGGCGGGCACCCATTTTGCATATAGGAGGCATAGGTCCCCCCAATCACACGGCAGGGGCGGAAGGTGATTTGTTGATTACCTCAGATGACTCCAGAGCAGGTGTTGGCGCCATATTTAAGGGCCTCCCAGCCCAGTCCTGGATACAGTGCAGCCTACAATTTTGTCTGACTGAGACCTGTAACCGCACCACTCCCCCCGCGCCCCCCCCCCCCCCCCCACTCCCTGAAGAGGGCAGAAGACAATGTTCGAGCAAAGACAAAGGGTGGCCCCACAGTTTAGTGATGCCTCCCTGCAGATTCTCCTCCAGGCTGCAAGGGAAAGGCAGGAGGTTCTTTTCACCCACGATGGGAAGAAGATGTCCTCCCACCTGACCAAGCAGACCTGGGAGCCAATCGCGACCAATCGCAGAGGAGGTCAGCAGCCATGGGGTCACCCAGTGCAACTGGGTCCAGTGCAGGAAGAGGGTCAAGGATCTCCTGCTTTCAGCAAAGGTAAGTGCTCCATACAAGTCGCCTCCTTGAGGATTGCATGTGACTACACAGGAGGTTGTGCGACATGGGGAGGGTAGCATCGTTGCGGTGTTGGCTGAGTGGCTAGGATTCTGTCTCTTCCTGACTGATGCATGGCTATCTCTCGTCTACAGGCCACCTTCCTCCCATAGCTCACCCCCCCACTTAACTCCCTTGACAGCGAGTGTCAGCATGGAAGACATCAGATTCTCCAGGAGGGAATGAGAGGCTGAAATGAGCTGAACTCTCATGTTGATCTCTGAGCCATTCTCCACCATCTCCATCTTTCCTCTTGTAGGACAAAAGGGCCCATAATAGGAGGGAGATGTTCCGGACAGGAATTCCAGATGTACATCCACTCACCTCTGCCGAGGAAGAGGCCTTGGACCTGGTGGGCACCCAGGGTGGCTATGCAATATCCGACGGGGAGATTGGAGTCCCTACGCAAGACAGCGAGGATTATCTCCCATTGGTATGGGCATCAATGTTGGAAACCCACATAATGCTTGGTAGGCATCAGGAGATCTGCACTGCCTAACCCACATGTGTTTGTGTTCTCTCATGCAGGTAGCCATTCACAGGGGCCCACAGCCACAGGGGAACGGACGTCCACCTCTGAGGAGGAAGCACCGTTCCATGACTCTCCTGCACCCTCCACTTCAGCAGGTAACCGCTCAGCTTTAGAATCAGGGTCACAGGCTGGTGAGAGCACCATACATGCACCCGAGCAGCTGGCTGAGGCTGAGACAGCTGAGGCCTCTGACATTCAGAGGACTGTGGGTGGCCAGGCCCATGCTGAACCCCAGGATGATGACAAGCCGCTGGTGTTGACAGCACAGGGCATGCTGGAGTTAAAGAAAGAAATGAGGCAAAATTTGGCAGAGATGGCAGAGGTCATGCACAGCCAAGATCAGACGGTGGGTGAGTCCATCCATGCCATGAGTGCTGCCATGTCTCAGGCCTATGAGCGCATGGCTTCCTCCATCGAGAGGTTGGCAACCCTCATGGAGAGCCAGATCCCACAGATCCACGCTGAGCTGCACACCATCGCCTTGACCATGAGCTCGACACAGCAGTGATAAGGCAAGAGAAGGAACAGAAGACCGGAGGCTCCAGCAACTCCAGATCCTTCTCTGGTCAGCAGGGAGGCTCAGGTGAATTTTCAAAGAACGGAGAAGAGGCTGACAGCCACAACTGAGCGTCCCCTCAGGGCGCTCCGAGCATGGCCACCAGCTCCTCAGCCCTTCCTCCAGTGAGCACAGCTCCTGGAGCCGCAACGCCTGAGGAGAGTCCTGCACCAGTCACAGACACCCCCAGGCAGTCGGGGCCTTGCAGGCCGCAGGCAGCCTGAGGACGCCCGCCAATGTCATCACAGGCCAAGGAGCAGCATGATCAGCAGCCTGCCTCCAGCCCAGCTGCTGCCGCTGGGATCACACCGAGTAGGAGCACCCACAAACGTATGGACCCCTTGAAGTCTCATGGCATCAGGTCAAACATGGGCAAGGAAACCTCCTGCTGATTACCACCTACCGCCCTCCCTCAGCTGATGAGTCAGTACTCCTCCATGTTGAACACTACTTGGAAGAAGCACTGAGGATGGCAAGGGCACAGAATGTACTCTGGGTGGGGGACTTCAATAACAAAGACTGGCTCAGTAGTACCACTACTGACTGAGCTGGCTAAGTCCTAAAGAACATAGCTGCTAGACTGGGTCTGCGGCAAGTGGTGAGGGAACCAACAAGAGGGAAAAACATACTTGACCTCGTCCTCACCAATCTGCCTGCCACAGATGCATCTGTCCATGACATTGTTGGTAGGAGTGACCACCGCACAGCCCTTGTGGAGACAAAGTCCCGCCTTCACTGAGGTACCCGCCATCGTGTTGTGTGGCACTATCACCGTGCTAAATGGGATAGATTTTGAACAGATCTAGCAATGCAAAACTGGGCATCCATGAAGCACTGAGGGCCATCAGCAGAATTGTACTCAACCACAATCTATAACCTCATGGCCCGGCATATCCCCCACTCTACCATTATCATCAAGCTAGGAGAACAACCCTAGTTCAATGAAGAGTGCAGGAGGGCATGCCAGGAGTAGCACCAGGCATACCTCAAAATGAAGTGTCAGCCTGGTGAAGCTACAACAGAGGACTATCTGCGTGCCAAACTGCGTAAGCAGCATGTGATAGAGCTAAGCGATTCCATAACCAATGGATAAGATCTAAGCTCTGCAGTCCTGCAACATCCAACCGTGAATGGTGGTGGACAACTAAACAACTAACTGTAAGATGGCTTCACAAATATCCCCATCCTCAATGATGGGGGAGCCCAGCACATCAGTGTGAAAGATAAGGCTAAATCATTTAGAACAATCTTCAGCCAGGAGTGCCGAGTTGATGATCCATATCAGCCTCCCCCTGAAGTCCCCGGCTTCACAGGTGCCAGACTTCAGCCAATTTGATTCACTCCGTGTGATATCAAGAAACGACTGAAGGCACTGGATACTGCAAAGGCTATGGGCCCTGAAAATATTCCAGCAATAGTACTAAAGACCTGTGCTCCAGAACTTGCCGCGCCCCTAGCCAAGCTGTTCCAGCAAAGCTACAACACTGGCATCTGCCCGGCAATGTGGAAAATTGCCCAAGTATGTCCTATATACAAAAAGCAGGCCAACCCGGCCAATTACCGCCCCATCAGTCTACTCTCAATCATCAGTAAAGTGATGGAAGGTGTTATCAACAGTGCCATCAAGCGGCACTTGCTTAGCAATAACCTGCTCAGTGACGCTCAGTTTGGGTTCCACCAGGGCCACTCAGCTCCTGACCTCATTACAGCCTTGGTTCAAACATGGACAAAAGAGCTGAACTCAAGAGGTGAGGTGAGAGTGACTGCCCTTGACATCAAGGCAGCATTTGACCGAGTATGGCATCAAGGAGCCCTAGCAAACTGGAGTCAATGGGAATCAGGGGGAAAACTCTTCACTGGCTGGAGTCATACCTCGCGCAAAGGAAGATGGTTGTGGTTGTTGGAGGTCAATCATCTGAGCTCCAGGACATCACTGCAGGAGTTCCTCAGGGTAGAGTCCTGGCCCAACCATCTTCAGCTGCTTCATCAATGACATTCCTTCAAGTTATTGCTTAATTGTGAGATGTAAACCTCACCCTTCCCCCTTAGGGCAATGCCAATGTGAACACAGCCCTCATGAACATGCCAATGTGATGAGAGTCCTTGTTAACAAATTCTCTCCAGGGACTATAAACGGAAAGAACGTAACAGAGCTCAGGCATTAAGATGGACCTTTACTTCACTCTCTGCGAATGGAGACCAGGATGGCTACAAACAATTTGTGAGGTTCTCTATTGCCTCCTCTGTGTGTTCCTCTACTCATTTGCCCTCCTGCCTTGCTACCAGAGGATGTGTCAATTACATCATCATGGACCACAGATCCTTGCCTAAATGGAGGCCCAACCTTTGTTCCAGCTGTGTGATCACAGACCCACCACACATCTGTTTGCCTACCCCATACTGATCCCCTACAACCACCCCCACAAATGCAGATTTCACCCCTTTGCAGAATGCCCACTCCCCAAACCCCTTTGCAGAGCCCCCGCTACCCCGGACCCTTTGTAGAGCCCTGCAGCAACTCTGGACCCCCAATGGCCTCTAATCCAAAGCCCCCTCTTCCCCTTGGCTGCAGTGCTCCAGGCTGCCTACCCGTCGTGTCAATGTGCTCTCCTGTCTTTGTGCCGCCAGGTTTCACTGGTTGTGAAACCGGAAGCACGTCAGTGTCACATTCCATTCACAGAGTAGGCCCTCGGACATAAAATCGCTTTTAATAATATTAAAATATATTTAAATCACCATCTCAGTAATTTAAAATAGATTCCCATCATGTTGTGGTGAGAGTGCCACCATTGTGCTTTCCTGCCACTAACAAAATCCGAACCAACGTCAAGATGTCGGATTTCGGGGAAGCGGCTGTGTTGCGATTCTCCGGCCCATCCACCCCCACTGCCAGTAATCCCGTTCTCGATGGCAGCACAAAATCTAGCCCAATATGTGGGGAGGGAGGGGGGGTGGTGGAAGGGGGATTGCCCGCAGTTGGTCTGTATTCGACACAATGGGCCGGAGTTTACTCTGGAAGACGGAGGGAAAACCCATCTCAGCCCTTCATCGGACCTGCCTCGTAGCTATTTAATGGCGGACAGCCAATTAACTGCCTGCCATTGGGGAAGCTGTGCCTTTAAGGGATAAGCATCCGCCTCCAAAGCTGCCAGCCAATTGGAAGGCCGGCAGTTCTGTCGTACCGGCAGTGCCACTGGCAGCCATGGAGACTGGTGGAGACCCTAAGACGGGTAAGCGGGGTCAGGATCACCAAGGCCATTCAGGCAGGCCTTGGCAATGGAGCTGGGGGTGGTGATGGACACCGGGGAGACCCTCCAGGGGCCCTGGAATGCCCCCAACGGCGGGATGCCGGATCCCGCCAGGAGTCTCCATGTGGCAGCTGATCCCTCTGCCGACAGCAAAATCGAGATGGAGGCAGGAAGAGGCCTTTAAGTGGCCACTAATTAGTCACCAACATAGGAGTTGCGTTTCTCTTTTACGGGTAACAATGGAAATGGATTGCATGCAGAAGAGAGCTCATAATGCTCGGGAAATATCCAGAACTGGAGGCAGCGTGCTCTATATGGCCATCCTGACTCCCACATAGGAAGAAGTGCTGGAGCTGGTTGGAATGGAGGCAGATCAGGCTATTGAGAATGGTGTGACGGGTGTGGAGCCCAAGAGAGTGAGTGACCTAATGGATGGGTGCAAGAGACCCACTGACGAGCACAAAGCATAGTGCTCGTGTGCGCACCACTGGTCACATAGAGCCCCAGATAGTGAGTAGTTAGCAGAACATGTTGGAAAGCCGTCTCATCAGTCTTATCTCTCTTGCAGGTCTTAGACGCCTAACAGCAGCCACCGAGCCTGAGAGACAGGCCCCATTTCTGAGAAGGAAGAGAGGAACTTAGAGGGTGCACCATCACATCATTCTCCTGCACCCTCCACCAGCTCAGATAGTCTCACGTCAATGGGTAGTAACAAGATCACATTCTGGTCAGCACGGCACAGATTTGCCCGAGCAGCTGATGGAGGCAGTGACAGCCAAGGTCACTTACACTCAGAATTGTGGGAGGGCCCAGTGATGCTCAGCTTCAGGCTGATGATATGCTCTGGAGTTATTCGCAAGGCAGCAGATGCTAAAGCTGCAGCATGCAATACAGGAACATCTGGTAGCTTAAAGATGCTATGCATACCCATGCATGGACTAAGAAGGCCAGGCTATGAGTGATGCCATAACTCTGGCCTCCATCAAAAGTTTGGCAACCCTCATGGAGAGCCTGTATGCCATCACATTCATGAGCTCAGTTGACTCCTGCAACCAAGCCGATGCCAAATGTAGTGCTCTACATTCCTTTGGACCCAACCAGGGAGGTCAAGAGGGCAACCTTGACATTTGGGCAGCCAGGGTCTCCATAGATTTTGCCCAGACTTGTGCCCTGGAGTGGACACTCCAGTTTTGCTGCAGTGAATTAACACAACATGGGAGACAGCAGTTACGAATGATAAGCCTAACGACAGAACTGGCTCAAAAAGGGCAAAACTGGGTATTGAATATTCCTGGAGACAAGGTATTCAGGAAAGATAGGAAAAGGGAAAAAAGGTGAGGGGTGGTGGTATTTATTAAGCAGAGCATTGCAGTGCTGGATAATAGGATGTCCCAGAGGGGTCGAGGACAGAACCAAGTTGGCTAGAGCTAAGGAACAAAAAAAGTGCAGTTACATTGCTTGCTATTGTCTATAGGCCACCAACTAGTGGGAAGGACATGGAGGAACAAATTTGCAAGGAAATTACAGAGAGGTGCAAAACTTATAGGGTAGTTACAATGGGGGACTTTAATTATCCAAACATAGGGTGGGATAGTAGCAGTGTAAAGGGCAGTGAGGGGCAAGAGTTCCTAGAGTGTGTTCAGGAAACTTTTCTCCAGCAGTATGTTGCTAACCCATCGAGAAAGGAAGCACTGTTAGACCTGGTTCTTGAGAATGAGGTGGTCCAAGTGAATCAAGTATCATAGAAATATAGAAAAATAGGAGCAGGAGTAGGCCATTTGGCCGTTAGAGCCATTCAATACGATAATGGCTGATCATCCAAACTCAGTAACCTGTTTCCGCTTTCTCCCTGTATCCCTTGATCCCATTAGCCCTAAGAACTATATCTCTTTCTTGAATATATTTAATGATTTGGCCTCAACTGCTTTCCGTGGTAGAGAATTCCACAGAATTCACTCTCTGGGTGAAGAAATCCCTCATCTCAGTCCTAAATGGCTTACCCCATATCCTTAGACTGCGACCCCCGGTTCTGGACTCCCCCATCGGGAACATCCTTACTGCATCTAGTCTGTCCAGTCCTGTTAGAATTTTGTAGGTTTCTATGAGATCCCCTCTCATTCTTCTAAACTCTAGCGAATACAAGCCTAATTGACCCAATCTCTCTTCATACGTCAGTCCTGCCATCCCAGGAATCAGTCTGGTGAACCTTCGCTGCACTCCCTCCATAGCAAAAACATCCTTCCTCAGATAAGGATACCAAACTGCACACAATACTCCAGATGTGGTCTCATCAGGGCCTTGTATAATTGTAGCAAGACATCCTTGCTCCCATACTCAAATCCTCTCGCTATGAAGGCCAACATACCATTTGCCTTCTTAACTGCCTGCTGCACCTGCATGCTTACTTTCAGTGACTGGTGCACAAGGACACCCAGGTCTCACTGCACCTCCCCCTTTCCCAATCTGTCGCTGTTCAGATAATAATCTGCCTTTCTGTTTTTGCCACCAAAGTGGATAACCTCACATTTATCCACATTATACTGAATCTGCCATGTATTTGCCCACTCACTCAACCTGTCCAAATCACACTGGAGCTTCTCTGCATCCTCCTCACAGCTCACACTCCCACCCAGCTTTGTGTCATCTGTAAACTTGGATATATTACATTTAATTCCCTCATCTATATCATTAATATATATTGTGAATAGCTGAGGTCCTAGCACTGATTCCTGTGGTACCCCACTAGTCACTGCCTAACACTCGGAAAAAGTCCCGTTTATTCCTACTCTTTGTTTCCTGTCTGCCAACCAGTTCTCGATCCATGTCAGTACCTTACCCCCAATCCCATGTGCTTTAATTTTGCACACTAATCTCTTATGTGGGACCTTATCGAAAGCCTTCTGAAAGTCCAAATACACCACATCCACTGGTTCTCCATTATCTATTCTATTAGTTACATACTCAAAAAATTCCAGCAGATTTGTCAAGCATGATTTCCCTTTCGTAAATCCATGTTGACTTTGTCCGATGTGGTCATTGTTTTCCAAGTGCTCTGCTATTACATCTTTTATAATGGACTCTAGCATTTTCCCCACTACTGATATCAGGCTAACCGATCAAGAATTCCCTGTTTACTCTCTACCTCCTTTTTTAAATAGTGGGGTTACATTAGCTACCCTCCAATCCGTTGGAACTGTTCCAGAGTCTATAGAATTTTGAAAAATGACCAGCAATGCATCTACTATTTCTGGGGCCACTTCCTTAAGTACTCTGGGATGTAGATTATCAGACCCTGGGGATTTATCAGCCTTCAATCCCATCAATTTCCCCAACAACATTTCCCTACTAATACTGATTTCATATAGTTCCTATTTCTCACTAGACCCTATGTTCCCCAACATTTCTGGGAGGTAATTTTGTGTCCTCCTTTGTGAAGACAGAACCAAACTATGTATTTAATTGTTGTGCCATTTCTTTGTTCCCCATTATAAATTCCCCGTTTCCGACTATAAGGGACACACCTGCAAGACACCCGAAATCAACATGGGAGTTGTTAGGTTGAACATTTATTCACTCCCTCCACCACTGTCACAGTGTATACCATCTACAAGATGCACTGCAGCAACTTGCCAAGGCTCCTTCAACAGCACTTTCCAAACCCGCAACCTCTACCACTTAGAAGGACAAGGGTAGCAGATGCATGGGAACACTACCATCTGCAAATTCCCCACCAAACCACACACCATTCTGACTTGGAACTATATCACCATTCCTTCACTGTTGCTGGGTCAAAATCCTGGAACTCCCTTCCTAACAGCACTGTGAGTGTACCTAAATCACACAGACTGCAAAGGTTCAAGAAGGCAGCTCATCACCACCTTCAAGGGCAATTAGGGATGGGCGATAAATGCTGGTCTAGCCAGTGACACCCACATCCTGTGGAACAATATAAAAAAAATTGGCATAACTTCCCTACAACTGACAAGACTGGCTGAGTGGATCACTGAAGGAAAAACATTACACGTACATCTGGCAGGGAAGAGTTCAGAGGAAACACGAGCAGGATGTTGGCTTCGCTGTAAGGAACTCGCTGCTCTCAATGATAGAACCCTCCCACAAATGGTTCAGAACATGTTCTATTAAAACAGGGCTAGTTAACCACAAGTATCTATGTTCCAATGCTGTGCTCCACTGCAGAGACGAAAAAACAGTTCTACGAGGAATTTGACACTGCAATCTGCAGAATCCCTAATATAGAATGTCTTTCCCTACTGGGGGATTTCAATGCAAGTGGGTGTGGACCATGATACATGGCCCACTTGCCTCAGACATCACAGCATGGGAAAGATAAATGAATATTGGCAGAAACAACTTGAGCTTTGCTGCGACCATGAACAGTGTGTAACTAACACACTTTTTCAGAACAAACCATGCCCCGACGTATCTGGAGGCAGCCAAGGTCAGGTCAGTAGAATCGGCTGGACCTGATCATCACCAGATGTGACTTTCAACAGCATCCTCAATACACACTATTACCATAGTGCTGACTGCAATACAGATCACTCCCTATTGTGTGCCAGGGTTAGGATGGAACCCTTGAAGCTTTTCCATTCAAAGCAGAAAGGCTGTCCTCATAATTTCAGCCATAGTGCCTACCCAGATAGGAAGCAACAATTCCTTGACTCGATTGAATAGGCACTCACCAGCATTCCCACAGACTGCAGAAGCAAAATGGAACCATTGAGATACCATTTACAATACTGTACTCCCAAGCAAAAACATTGACTGGTTTGAGACTAACATCACTATAATGGAACCTGACATTGAAGTCAAGCAATCTACTCTAATTACAAGAGATCCGGGTGAGAAGACTCTGAATGCATTAAGAACTGCTTGAAGTAAAGTCCCAAGACTGTTAGGTACTGTGCCAACGGCTACAATTTTGCCAGAATATCCAGATGTTCTCCGACACAGGGCATGTATGATGGGAACAAAAAATGCAACAGCTCCATTGAAAACAAAGGCATGGGAGGTCATCACCTACTGCAATGAATAGTTGGAGAAATGGGTGGAACACTACCTTGCATTGCACTAACAGTGGCCACGGCCAAGGCTGCAGAATTAGGGCGCCTCAATGGACAGGGGTAAGTGAAGTTGGGGCAACTGGGGAGGGGTTGTCGCTAAGGGCAGGCAGCACCGTTGCTGTGGGGGCAGCCATCGTTGCCAGGGGGTCCCTCCATGAGTCATGGAGGGTAACCCCCCCCCCCCCAATGTCCACTGGGAGGACACCAGGTTTCATTGACATTTCATTGTCACCCTATGCCACAGCAGGCCCTCCCGCTGCAGGCAAAATGCCCATGGAGATGGGAAGTGGCCCTTAATTGGCCATGTAAGTGGCTCAATTGGCCTCGCAGCAGGCAGCCAATCGGCCAGCTTTCCCACTGCTGGCAGAAAGGCATGGCAGCAGGAAGATGTCCACACACCTTCCTGTGCCATTTTGCCAGTCCTCCTACACACCAGCCCCCCCACAAAGGAATGGTAAAATTCAGCCCTGTGTTTCTCATCAGAAGGTTAGATAAGTATTAAAGGCATCAGATAAGATTTACTTATCCTCCTTGTCAAAAGTTAAAAATCCTGTAGTTGAATTGACTAGGCTAATAGAAATTAGAGAGAAGTGTGAAACCTGTAAAAAGTATTGGATGACACGACCTCCTATTGTAAGCCCTCCATTAGCAAGTGACTAACGAGGTAGCTGCCATCGATCTAAAGGTCACGACAAACACATAAAATTCTTTTTTTTGTAGACCTGGTGACCAGATTTAATCTTTTTTCAATAATACATAGCAAGGGCAAAAGAGTGATTATAGACAAACCATGGAGAAATTGACAGACTGGACTGAGGCCACCAGTGAAGGTTCTGACGGATAATAGAGGGGAATTTACCAATGACAAGTTCAGAGCCCTGTGTGGAAACATGGTATCCAAAGGAGGCTAGGCAATCCCATAACCTCCTCCCCAAACAAAGCCTTTTTAAATAATGGGCAGAGTGGCACTACAGCACTTCGTACATATGGGATATTAACCCAGATTCCGAACAAGGTTGTGCTCAGGATTTATTTATTACAGTTTATCATTGCATCGGTAATACAGCACAGTATAGCTATTGCCTTCGGTTGCTGGAATGTGGCTTTCAGTATTCCTCCCCATCCTCTTCCTCCTCCAGAGAGTCTGCTCCCACCTCCTCGTAGTCCTTCTCCAAAGCTGCCAGGTCTTCCCGTGCCTCAGAGAACTCTCCTTCTTCCATCCCCTCACCCACATACCAGTGGACAAATGCACGCTTGGCATACATCAGGTCAAACTTATGATCGAGCCGAGCCCAGGCCTCAGCAATGGCAGTTGTATTACTCAGCATACAGACAGCACGCTGAACCTTGGCCAGGTCCCCACCAGGCACTGCGGTGGGAGGCTGGTAATTGATCCCAACCTGATGACCAGGGAGAGAAAAAGAGAGAAAGTAGTTAGATAAAATCATTTGTCACACACAGAACTGCAGAGTTTAACACAATCTGCTACTGTACTAAATTAAACACACATCAACATCAACTCCACTTCTGCACTCATGCTGGGGAGACCCAGCCAGCCCAACAGCAACATGGAGCTGTCATTTGTCTGTAGTGAACAGCTCGAGCAAACTCAGGAATTTGTAAAGTATCAAGCATGAAGACACAAGGTCTCAACAGCCTTTCCCGTGTGTTAAAAGTTATCATTTTTTTTTAAAAACTTAAACGTTACATGCAGTCTGAGTGACCAGTAACTAGTCAGTAACAGGCAGACTGCTCGGGAATGACTGCCCATGGACAATCTTTGAAACCAGTTATATTACTCCAGCAAATAAACCAGGTTAGCTTTGCCCATTTGTCTTAAGTGGCTGTCAGGAAGAAGCAGGATCCCTGACTGCACAATTCCCTCCAAACCAGGCTACTGAAGGTCAACTCACAGCATCTACCAGGGGTTAACCCTTTCCTTGTTATAACCGCACAGAAAGAGGTTATTGAGCTCCTGCCACTCTGTAGAGCAATCCAGTCAATTTCATTCAAGTTGTGGGAGTCAATGCCAAGGCCAGCATTTACTGCATTTGCCTAGCTGCCCTTCTGACTTGCCACTTCAGAGGGCAGTTAAGGGTCAATCTCTGTGGGACTAGAGTCTCATATAGGCCAGGCTAGCTAGGGGTGGCATGTTTGTTTGCTTAAAAAAAGGACATGACTGAACCAGTTGGGTCTTTATGACAATCTGATGATTTATTATCACCCACATTTTTATTTCCAGATTCTTTCAACAACCATGGTAGGATTTGAACTTATGTTCTCTGGACTATTGGCCAGTATCACCCTAGATTAGGTCAGTAACCCGGGGCCTTGGCCAGCCAGACCAGGTCAGCTGCAGTCTACAAAAGCAGGGTGATCCAGAGAGACCCTGCTGACAAGTACTTCCCCTGGTCTAATTACAGCTTGAAGAGAACTTGTCAGATTTGGGTTCAGCTTCAGCAAGAATGGAATCACTGACTAAGGTTTAAGCCCTTCGAGAGACAACATTCACCTTGAACCCAGTCGGGCACCAGTCCACAAACTGGATAGAGCGCTTGGTCTTGATGGTAGCAATGGCAGCATTGACATCCTTGGGTACCACATCTCCTCGGTACAGCATACAGCAAGCCATGTACTTGCCATGGCGGGGGTCACATTTAACCATCTGGTTGGAGGGCTCAAAGCAAGCGTTGGTGATCTCTGACACAGACAGCTGCTCGTGATAGGCCTTCTCAGCAGAAATGATGGGTGCGTAAGTAACCAATGGGAAGTGAATACGAGGATAAGGGACCAGGTTAGTCTGGAACTCTGTCAGGTCTACGTTCAAAGCCCCATCAAAGCGCAGTGAAGCAGTGATTGAAGACACAATCTGGCCGATCAGACGGTTGAGATTGATATATGTGGGACGTTCTGTATCTAAGTTTCGACGGCAGATGTCATAAATTGCTTCATTGTCCACCATGAAAGCACAGTCTGAATGTTCCAAGGTGGTGTGAGTGGTGAGGATAGAGTTGTAAGGCTCCACCACAGCAGTGGAGACTTGAGGTGCTGGGTAAATAGCAAATTCCAGCTTAGATTTCTTTCCATAGTCGACAGACAAACGCTCCATCAACAGGGAAGTGAAGCCGGAGCCTGTGCCTCCCCCAAAACTGTGGAATATCAGGAAACCCTGGAGGCCAGTGCACTGGTCCGACTGAAAAAGTAAAGGAGGTTTAGTCAGTCAGTATCAACATTCAGCATTACAGCTTGCTCCCACCAGCCTACAGTAAATGAAGAATCTCAGTAACTCCAGGCCATACTTCACCAACTTCTCTATGTGTTGTTGAAGATCTGTGTATGCCACACACTTCCAGTATTAACCTGCAGGTCTGCATTTATAATGGCACTGTCACAAACCAGTCAGTACTTTTGAATTCTCAAATTTCTAACGTTAAGATTTTAAAACAAAACAAGGTTGTGTTTCACAGTAACATTGCCCCTTTTAATTATCTTGTGTTTTTAATGTCTTTTTTTAATCAAAGGCCTATGCCTCAAAAGCCTGGGCTTGATGGCCATATATTCTGCTCAGACTCCATTAACTGAAGGCAGATCCTTCAGTCTGGGCACATGTCGTTTGCACAATTTCAGAGAACGTATTGACAACATTCTGCCTCAAAAATGCTATTTGGTCATTTTTCAAAATGCTTAAAAGGAAAGCTGGAGGACAAATTTCAAAAACTTTAAATCAATCAGTTAGAGTTTAGTTCAGTGTTAAAACATCAAGGAGGAAGTGTGTGTGAAACAGAAATGGCAAAAGCCCAAGGAATCTCTCCAAAACCCAGCAAGCCCAACACATTCCATATTATATACAAACATTTTATATTATATATAATACATATAAAAACATTTCTTAATTCATTCTTGGGATGTGGGTGTTGCAGGCAAAGCCAGCTTTTATTTCCCATCCCTAACTTCCCCTGAATAACTTCTTGAACCGCTGCAGTCCATGTGATGTAGGTACACCCACAGTGCTGTTAGGAAGGAAGTTCCAGGATTTTGACCCAGCAACAGTGAAGGAACGGTGATATATTTTCAAGTCAGGATGATGCGTGGCTTGGAGGGGAACTCGCAGGTGGTGGTGTTCCCTTGTCCTTCCAGGTGGTAGTCGTTGTGGGTTTGGAAGGTGTTGTTGAAGGAGCCTTGGCGAGTTGCTGCAGTGCATCTTGCAGATGGTACATACTGCAGCCACTTATTTTTTATATACAACAAAAATATACCCCAGAGTATAATTTATAAAATGGTATTTGACTTACTCCCTGTGTATCATTGTTCTAATGTTATCTGTACATGGTCTCATTAAGGAAAGAGTGAATCCTCAGACTCATGAGCAATAGGTTCCTGCTGCTGTAGGAAGTCAGTGAGGTCCAATACTGAAAAATGGCCATGTTGTATGAAGAGAAACGGTATGGTCTAGAAACAGTCAGTTATTCAACACAAACTACTCTGGTATGAGCAATGATTTGACATCGGGAAGGAGACAGGACAGATGTGGTGAATAGTGTTCCACAAGAGTCTGTGCTGGGACAGCTCTCATGTCATAGAGTCAGAGTTATATGGCACTGAAACAGGCCCTTCGGCCCATCATGTCCATGCCGGCCATCAAGCACCTATTTATTCTAATCCCATTTTCTAGCACTTGGCCCATAGCCTTGTATGCTATGGCATTTCAAGGGCTCATCTAAATACTTCTTAAATGTTGAGGGTTCCTGCCTCTACCACCCCTTCAGACAGTTTATTCCAGATTCCAACCACCCTCTGGGTTAAATTTTTCTGCCTCAAATCCCCTCTAAACCTCCTGCCCTTCACCATAAATCTATGCCCCCTGGTTATTGACACCCCGGCGAAGGAAAAAAAAAAGTTTCTTCCTATCTATCCTATTTATGCCCCTCAATTTTGTATACCTCAATCAGGTCCCCCCTCAGCCTTCTCTGCTCTAAGGAAAACAACTCTAGCCTATCCAGTCTCTCTTCATAGCAGAAATGTCCCAGCCCAGGCAACATCCTGGTGAATCTCTTCTGCACCCTCTCCAGCGCAATCACATGTGATTTAATCAAAGGCATAGGCCTTTGATTAAAAAAAGACATTAAAAACACAAGTGGGGACTGGAACTGTACACAGTACTCCAGCTGTGGCCTAACTAGTGTTTTATACAGCTCCATCATAACCTCCTTGCTCTTGTATTCTATGCCTTGGTTAATAAAGGCAAGTATCCCATAGATTGAATCAAGCTATTAAGACTTAGGATCCTAGGGAACAATGTGGGAACTTGTAACAAGGACTGAAGGAGAGCACAGGCAGAGGCAAATGCAGTTCAATGGGATGCCTGAAGAACAGAAAACACTCCTTCCAAGTGAAAGTGATTTACTTGTACTTCTTTCAAATTAGTATACTGTATTCGCTGCCACAATGCAATCTCCTCTACATTGGAGACCAAACACAGACTCGGTGACCGCTTTGCAGAAAACTGCCATTCATCCACAAGCATGACGCCAAGCTTCCTGTCACTTGTCATTTTAATTCTCTACCTTGTTCCAACCCTTGCGCTTGGCCCGTCAGTGTTCCAATGAGGCTCGAGGAACAGCACCTCATCTTTCAATTGGGCACTTTACAGCATTCTGGACTCATGGAGTTCAATAATTTTAGATCATAACCTCTGCCTCCATTCTTTTTTTCCTTTTCTCATTGAGTCTTCCCTCCTCTTGCTTCACCAACCACCCTCCCCTCCCGCCACTCCGCTTCTTTCTTAATCCTTTACTTCGTGTTCAGATGCTGCTATTTGGCCATCTACACCTTATCCAAAGGCATCTTTTGTTTCCTTCCTTGGTTTTGTACCACAAAACCTTTTGTCATTAATCTCTCCTGCCATCCACACCATCAGACTTTCCCCTTTTGTGGTTCTTCCTTTCCTCCCCTCTCTCCGCCAACCTCCATCTTTCACTAGTGTAAAACCTATTACATTTCTAACCTTTGCCAGTTCTGATGAAAGGTCATTGACCTGAAAAGTTAACTCTTTCTCTCTCTCCACAGAACTGCCAGACCTGCTGAGTATTTCCTGCATTTTCTGTTTTGTTTGAGATAGGACTCCTTAAATGGAGTTAGGGAGCTGGAAACACGGGTCAAGAGACTAACTTGTCTCTTATCAAGTCACGTGACATTCCCCTGTCCTGCCTGCCCTCAATACTCACCAACTTTCGGACACGCTCCAACACCATGTCGATGATCTCCTTTCCAACAGTGTAATGCCCTCGGGCATAGTTGTTGGCTGCATCTTCCTTTCCTGTGATCAGTTGTTCCGGGTGAAAGAGCTGGCGATAAATCCCAGTTCTGACCTCGTCTAGAAGAGAGGAAGGTAACAAAGGACAGTCAACAGATTGCACATAGGAAGGGTGTTAAAATATGAAAAGGACAAAATAGAAAAAACTAGGAGTCAGCCTGGACTCAATTGAACACTGGAGGCAGAGCAGAGTCATGAGACTAAAACAAGAAATGCTGGAAATATTCAGCAGGTCCGGCAGCATCTGTGGAGAGAGAAGCAGAGTTAGTGTTTCAGGTCAGTGACCTCTCAACAGAACTGAGAAGGTTGGAAATGTAATAGGTTTTAAGCAAATAAAACAGGGGTGGGGAAAGAGATAACAAAAAGGGTGTTGATAGGACAGGGTCGCAGAGAATAACTGACCAGGTGGTCATGGAGCAAAGGCAAACAGTATGTTAATGGTGTGCTGAAAGACAAAGCATTAGTGCAGAGAGGGTGTTAATTGACAGAAAAATGGCCCAAAGCACAAACATGAAAAAAAAGTGGGTAGGCACATGGTAAAAAATGATGAAACAAACCAAAATAAAAAGTAACTAGAAATAAAAAAGGGGGGCCCCCGTCATGTTCAGTCCGGCAGTCTGTAGCATGCCTAATCGGTAAATGAGATGCCGTTCCTCGAGCTTGCATTGATGTTCACTGGAACACTGAGCAATCCCAGGACAGAGATGTGGGCATGAGAGCAGGGGGGAAAGTGTTGAAATGGCCAGCAACCGGAAGCTCGGGGTCATGCTTTCGGACTGGGCGGAGGTGTTCCACAAAGCGGTCACCCAATCTGTGTTTGGTCTCCCCAATGTAGAGGAGACCACATTGTGAGCAGCGAATACCATATACTACATTGAAAGAAGTACAAGTAAATCGCTGCTTCACCTGAAAGGAGTGTTTGGGGCCTGGAATAGCGAGGAGAGAGGAGGTAAATGGGCAGGTATTACACCTCCTGCGATTGCAAGGGAAGGTGCCGTGGGAAGGGGACAAAGGTGTTGGGGGTAACTGAGGAGTGGACCAGGGTGTCACGAAGAGAACTGGATTGCTGACAGGTGAAGATGCGTTTGGTGGTGGCATCATACTGGAGGTGGTGGAGGATGATCCTTTGGATGTGGAGGCTGGTGGGGTGGAAAGTGAGGACAAGGGGAACCCTGTTGCAGTTCTGGGAGGGAGGGGAAGAGGTGAGGGTAGAAGTGCAGGAAATGGGCCAACCACGGTCGAGAACACTGTCAACTACAGTGTTGGGGGGAGGGGGGGGGGGGGGTGGAAAAAGAGAGAAGAGATACTCGGTTGAGGAAAAAGGAAGATGCATCAGAAGCACTGTTGTGGAAGGTTGCATCATCAGAGCAGACCGGACTGAACAGGGAGTTCAAAAATTTCAGAGCATGACGGGCCCCCCTTTTTATTGTTAGTTATTTTTTTCTTTTTTGTCTATTGTACTATAGTTTGTTTCATCATTCATTTTTTTTTTTAACCATGGCCTACCCGCTGTTTTTTTTCCATGTTTGTGCTTTGGGCCAGGGCTGTTAATTTTTCTGTCAATTAATACCCTCTCTGCACTAACACTGTCTTTCAGCACACCATTAACCTTTGCTCCATGACCTTCTAGTCAGTTTATTTTTATTTTTTATTTAGAGATACAGCACTGAAACAGGCCCTTCGGCCCACCGAGTCTGTGCCAACCAACAACCACCCATTTATACTAATCCTACATTAACCCCATATTCCCTACCACATCCCCACCATTCTCCTAACACCTACCTACATTAGGGGCAATTTATAATGGCCAATTTACCTATCAACCTGCAAGTCTTTGGCTGTGGGAGGAAACCAGAGCACCCGGCGGAAACCCACGCGGTCACAGGGAGAACTTGCAAACTCCGCACAGGCAGTACCCAACTGTGAGGCTGTGGTGCTAACCACTGCGCCACTGTGTCACCCTGTCCTATCAACACCTTGCCTTTTCTTATCTCTTGCCCCACCCCTGCTTTATTTGCTTAAAACCTATTACATGTCTAACATTTGCCAGTTCTGATAACAGGCCACTGACCTGAAACATTAACTGTTTCTCTCTCCACAGATGCTGCCGGACCTGCTGAGTATTTCCAGCATTTGTTTTTATTTCAGATTTCCAGCATCTGCAGTATTTTGCTTTTATTTTACAATCATGAGACTGATCGCCAGTGTCAGGGCCCCCGAGTTATGAGGAAAGGTTCGAGGCATTCAGACTCTTCAGCCTACAAAGGAGCTGGACTTTGTTTGCCTCCCAATATTGGGCTCTGTGGCGGCAGGGGGGGGTGGGTGCCGGAAGATTGGAGCGGCACTAGCCTGCCACGAAACCAGACGCCGAGATTACCAGGCCCGATCTTCTTGGCAGCCGGGAAACTCCGTGGTGGGCCCTCTGCCGTTCTGCGAAGGGACCCAACTTTACATATTAAAATTAGCTGTTTGCATTAATTAAAATCTAATCCGCAGCGATCTTACCTGCAGTTCCACATCTTCAGCGCGACGGGCAACACTCACTTGCCTTCTCTTTTCCGTCCAGGTAAAGCTGGGGAAGGGGGTGTCTCGGATTGTGGAGGTGGTGGGGGCGTGGGAGAAGGGGTCAACTCTGTATTGGTAGTGTAGTTGAGGTGAGGGGGGAAAAGAGGAAAAACAGGGAAAATATGTATTTTTGGTGTAGTTGCGGGGGTGGAACGGGGGCAACTCTGCAGGTTGGCAGGCTTTTAAAAATGGCACCAGCGCCTGCACAGAAACAGTTGACACAGTTCACGGCGTAACCAAGGCCATCCCCGCCACGTGATTGGGGGGGGGGGGGGGGGGGGGGGGGGGGGGCATGGGGAACAAAAAACGGCTGCCCTGCACATGATAATGAGCCGATGGGCTCAAGATTGGGATGCCGTGTGGCCCATGCGTGCCAGCCGCCATTTTCTTTTTATGCCTGCCGTTGCTCTCAGCAGTGGGACTATAAAGTCCAGTGGCTGGAGGTGACTTTGAGTAAGTATTGTACAGAGGAGAATTCAGACTACTTTGAGAGGTGGTGGCGCAGTGGTAGCGTCTAGTAATCCAGAGCCCAGGCTAGTGCTCTGGCGACACTGATTCAAATCCCACTACACAGATGGTAACATTTGAATTCAATTAATAAATCTGGAATTGTAAACTCGTCTAATGGTGACCATGAAACCATTGTCGATTGTTGTAAAAACCCATCTGGCCCTTTAGGGAAAAAAATCTGCTGTCCTTACCTGGTCTGGCCTACATGTGATTCCAGACTCACAGCAATGTTGTAGACTCAAATGCCCTCTGAAATGGCCTAGCAAGACACTCAGTTTGGGATGGGCAATAAATGCTGGTCAGCGACACCCACATCCCACAAACGAATTTAAAAAATAAGTCAAATATTGGGAGGTGGTCAAGGGGGACAGGTTCACTGGGAAACATATTGTGCCCGTCTTCTCAGAAGATAAACCACAATAGAGGACAACTAAGTATCTAATGACAGTGAGGAAGTTAAGCTAATTATTAAAGTAGCAGTACTGGAGAAATGAATAGGACCAAAAGCTGACAAATTTCCTCGACCTCATGGCTTACATCCTGGGCGGTTGCATTGTCTTTGACCTTCCAGAATTTTCTAGATTCTGGAGAAATCTCTGTGGATTAGAAGGTAGTGGTGAATGTAACCCCAGTGTTCAAGAAATTGGCCGGGGCTGGGGGGTGCGATGAGAGAGAAAACAAGGAACCATAGGCCAGCTAGCTTAACATTAGTAGGAAAAATACTAGAATCTATTAAGGACATAGTAATAGAGCACTTGGGAAAAAAAAAATCACAATATGATTAATAAAAGAGAACTTATGTTTGACAAAATTTAGTTTCTTTGAGATCATAACTAGCAGGATCGATAAGGGGAAAACCAGTGAATGTAGTCCATATGGATTTTGATAAGATGCCGCAGAAGAGGTTGTTACACAAGATTGGGGGTTATAGATTAGCATGGATTAGTTAATGGACAGAAAACAGTAGGAATAAAAGGGTCACTTTTGGGATGGCAGGGTCTAACCAGTGGAGTGCTGCAAGGGTCAGTGCTGGGCTTCACCTAATTTACAATCTAGATCTATAACTTGGGTAAGGGCCCCGAGTGTAAAGTGTCCAAGTTTGCTGATGAATCAAAGTTAGATGGGAAAGTAAGCTACGAGGGAGACACAAAGAGGTTGAAAAGGGCTATAAATAGGTTAAGCGAGTGGCAAGAAGGTGCCAGATGGAGTATAATGTAGAGAAGTGTGAGATTATTCACTTTGGTAGAAAGAATAGAAACCTATTTTAAATGGTGAGAAACTATGACCTGTTGGTGTTCAGAGGGATTTGGGTGCCCTTGCACATGAAACACAAAGTGATCATGCAGGTACTGCAAGCAATTAGGAAGGCAAATGTTATGTTGGCCTTTATTGCAAGGTGGTTGGAGTACATGAGTAAGGAAGGCTTGCTGTAATTATACAGGGCTTTGGTGAGACCACACCTGGAGTACGGTGTACAACTGGGGTGAAAAAAATGACGACAGGGTTACAAAGTCAGAATACAGAGTCGGCCATTTAGGAGTAAAATGAGGAAGTCTTTCACCCAGAGGGTTTTGAGTCTTTTGAATTCTCTACCCTGGAGGACTGTAGATGCTCCATCGTCAGGTATATTAAAGATTAGCTTGATAGATTTTTGGACTCCAAGGGAATCAAGGGATTATGGGGGACCAGGTAGGAAAGTGGAGTTGAGGTCAAAGATCAGTCATGATCATAATAAATGGCAGAGCAGGCTAGAGGGGCTGAATGGTCTACTCCTGCTCCTATTTCTTATGCAAATAAAAATTTTAGGACTTCTCCATGCAGAGCGAGATCAGCAGTTGGAATGGATCACTAGTGATGGCCAATCAATTTGAACGATATCACAATCCAGCAGAAGCAGCAATGAGGGTAATTCTGGCTGGGTGAAAGTACAGGCCCAATGGGCCCTCTAGTTATCTCGAGAACTATACATTTGACAAGGTGTAGGCAGAGGAGGAACTAGTTTCAGTGGCTCCTGCACCTCGCCCCAGGATAAACACCTCCACCAGTGGATCCAGGCAGCCACACCCCACCCTTGCACCATAGCTTGGGAACACTTAGAAACAAACAGATTACACAATCCCAAACGTTCAGCCTCCACCCCTATCCTCACCATACACTGTCCCAGTCCCGGACACCCATCACCCTGTAAGGCTGACAGATGGATCATGACCAGGAGACAAACATAAAAGCTCTATTAAAAGAGGCAAAGGGCACTGAGCTCTGACTGACAGGAGATCAGAGGTCATACAGTCAGTCATTTACGACACAGGTGGTGGTGATTCGGCCCATTGAGTCCATGCTGGCTCTCCACAGAGCAATCCAGTCAGTCCTACTCCCCACCTCGATCCTCACAGCCCTAAATGTCTATTTACTTCAAGTGGCCATCCAATTTCCTTATGAAGTCATTGATCATCTCGGTGCTCACAAGGGCAGTAGAAACAGAGTTCCAGGTCATTACCACCCGCTGGGTAAAAAAAGTTCTTCCTCATATTCCACCTGCATCTCTTGGCCAAAACGGTAAATCTGTCTGTCGTCCTTGTATGATTAGTTAACGGGAACAGTTTTTCCCTCGTCAACTGCCCACAAACTTGTGATCCAGTTAACCCGTGTAACTGGGTAGATTTAACCCTGGGAAAGAGTTTTTCTCCTCCCCCACACAGGCAAAAAGGGGAAAGGTCAGAAGGAGGAGAGTAGAATGAGTGAAGAGTCATACAGCAAAAAACAGGCCCTTCGGCCCATCATGTCCGTGCCGACCATCAAGCACCCATCTATTCTAATCCCATTTTCCAGCACTTGGCCTGTCGCCTTGTATGCTATGGCGTTTCAAGTGCTCATCTAAATACTTAAACTTTGTGAGGGTTCCTGCCTCTACCACCCCTTCAGGCAGTGTTCCAGATTCCAACCACCCTCTGGGTGAAATTTCTTTTCCTCAAATCCCCTCTAAACTTTCTGCCCCTTACCTTAAATCTACGTCCCCTGGTTATTGATACCTCTGCTGAGGGAAAAAGTTTCTTCCTATCCACCCTATTTATTTATGCCCCTCATAATTTTGTATACCTCAATCAGGTCCCCCCTCAGCCTTCTCTGCTCTAAGGAAAATACCCCTAGCCTATCCAGTCTCTTCATAGCTAAACTGCTCCAGCCCAGGCAACATCCTGGTGAATCTCCTCTGCACCCTCACCAGTTCAATCACATCCTTCCTATAGTGTGGTGACCAGAACTGTACACAGTACTGCAGCTGTAGCCTAACTAGCATTTTATACAGGTTGTGTGTGACCAGATAATTTGTATTGTCAGTGTTTAACAGCACAGGAGTAGCTAAGCTTCTGTAGAGTAGTGCTAGATCAGGGCACAGGCACTGCAGAAAGTAACAGGGCATTGGCCTGCAGGACACATGGTTGTGCAACTGCTGTTTGTGTCTAAGCATAAACCTAACCTCACAAAAACATGTAACCTTGACTGTTGAACCAGATCTATAATACTGCAACAATAAACATACCTGCGTACCTATAAATGCCTGTCAGTTAATAACCCAGGTCCAATGTGAATGAATAATGAATGTTATCATGAATGATAACCGAGCTGCTGATTAAAGCTGTAATCACTGATACATCAGTCCCTGGTTTCACCAACAACTGACTGACCTGAAAGATATGTTAATTGGCTTAAGGTATAACTATTAAACTTCTCAGACAGCTGACCTATAACAGGCATCTCAAACATTAAAGACAGAAATCTGCCAAGCCTACACACCCACACAGAGATTTTTATTAATTACATGTGCCAAAGGAGTCCAAATAATCCTTCACCCAGTCTGAACAGGAGCATACATCCCATCACACCACTGGAGGAGGCTCCACACTGACATTAACAGAGGGCGGGGGACAATCTACCTTACAGACATTCCCCAAGATAAACCACAGGACTTTATCATCACATCCAGTCAGGCCACTGATACCCACTGCCATTTTGCCCCTTACTCCTTACCTATTACTGAAGGCTCCAGGTCTACGAAGACTGCCCGGGGGACATGTTTTCCAGCTCCTGTTTCGCTGAAGAAGGTGTTAAAGGAGTCATCTCCCCCGCCGATTGTCTTACTGCTTGGCATGTTCCCATCTGGCTGGATTCCATGCTCCAGACAATACAACTCCCAGCACGCATTGCCAATCTGGACTCCAGCCTGTCCCACATGGACAGAGATACACTCTCTCTGGTGGACAGGGAAAATAAACAGGGCATGGTCAGTGTGTCCCCACTCCAGCTCCCAGCGGGCAAAACCCTTCAGCAGCAACCTACATCCTCATTCACCTGTCATTGCCATCTGCATATCATTAAAATGTTCCAAGGTGTAGCAGCAATTAAACCAAAAGCTGAATTCTTGCTGCAGCTCAGGGCTTTGTGTTTCACACACGTTCATTCCACAGGCTATATGCCCACATTCTGTTACCAGGCTTACTGCAAACGACTCCTACAACTGACCTGGGGCTCAAGATGGGTATAACACTGATGTAAAAGATCCTGCAACAAGGCTTCATTGAGCCCAGTGCAGTGTGACTACACACACATCTGTTCTTGTGTCTGCAGCAAGGTGACTCACGGCTGCAGTGGAGATAAAAAACCAGGTGGAGGGGGGAGTGGGAAGGCACTTAAAACACAATAATAACGCAGCTTTAAAAACTCCTCAGTTCCAACAAGCCCTACAGTTGTGAACAAGACCTTATATGGGCTGACAGGGTGGTGCATTTGTGGAAAGTACAAGCAGTCAAACCAGCTCAACTTGCTAGCTGATCACTGTGGGCCCAGAAGACAAAAAAGGTTAACCCCTTAGCTTTGCTCATACTCCCACAATATTTAAGGCACAAAGCAGACAGAGTGGGGAGCTGACACTTCAGGAAGCATTTCACCTTCAGCATCATTTGTGGGCATTAAACGTGCCAGGACAGAGGACATAGTTCAGAAATACAAATACAAAAGTGCTGATAAACGTGAACTGACTGGGGTTCTTTTAGTAAAGGGAAAATGCTGCCTAACCCTCAGGGGTTAGAGCAAAGCAGCATTCCGAGCTCGGCGATACTATTATAACTTGGATAACAGATCTGGGGACAAGGAGAAGCAGCTTACACCAAGCTGCAGATAAATTTAACTGGCCCCCAACCACAAGGCATGGGAATGAAGAGAAAACTCAAAGCAGCAGAGCTGAGCAAACAGGGTGGCACAGTGGTTAGCACCGCAGCCTCACAGCTCCAGCGACCCGGGTTCAATTCTGGGTACTGCCTGTGTGGAGTTTGCAAGTTCTCCCTGTGTCTGCATGGGTTTTCTCCGGGTGCTCCGGTTTCCTCCCACAAGCCAAAAGACTTGCAGGTTGGGAGGTAAATTGGCCATTATAAATTGCCCCTAGTATAGGTAGATGGTAGGGAAATATAGGGACGGGTGGGGATGTGGTATGAATATGGGATTAGTGTAGGATTAGTACACCACTGACCACCTCCAGGCGCTTCCCCATTGTCTCTCGAGATAAGGAGGCCAAAGAAAGAAAATATAAAATGGGTGGTTGATGGTTGGCACAGACTCAGGGGACCGAAGGGCCTGTTTCAGTGCTGTATCTCTAAACTAAACTAAACTGAACAAAACAACAGCCTGATCACATCCACAGTGGGAAGGAGAGATTCCCAAACATGACACAGCAAACTGAACAGAAATCTCCGAGTCTGTGGCTGCAGAAACCAGACAGGTTCAGCTGCAGTCTCCAACTGCCTGACACTTCGCTGGAAAGGCAGCAAGCTCACTCAAGCAGGGCAAACACCCCACGGAACACCTACCCTCCCCATCCCCCCCCCTCCCCCCCAAGGCAAAACCCCTCCCCCCCCCACCCACCCAAGCAAGACCCACCCCAACCCCCCACCGCAGGCAAAATCCCTCCCCCCAGGCAAGAAACACCCCCCCCACCTCAGGCAAAATCCTCCCCTCCCCCCCAGGCAAGAAACGCCCCAACCGCAGGGAAAATCCTACCCCCGCCCCGCCCCCGGGCGACATCTCCTACTGCCTGACACTTCACTGCAGAGGCAGCAAGCTCACTTCACTGCGCCGCGCCGCCTCGCCTCGCCCTGCCCAGCCCCAGTACTCACCATATTGCCGATCCGCTTACCTCTCGCGCCAACTGCAAACCCAACGCTCGCAGAGCCTTAAATAGAGAGCAGCCGAGAGGGCGGGTCTACCGATGGAAACCATCCGCCTATTGGTCATAACAGGCCATGGGCGGGGCTACCAATAAAAATCTGCCGCCTTTCGCTCAGAAATAGGCAAGGGGCGGGGGTAACGCTGCAAACCTGCTGCCTATTGGTCAGTAACAAGCCAGACTGGAGCAGTTACAGCATTTCAAATAGATCCAAGTTCGTTTTAAATGACCGGCTGCATTGCTGACAACGCAAATGAAGCCTCATGCGCTCGTACATTCACTGTCTGCGACGTTTTGGCAGCTGCCAATAGTAAAGATGGCGCTGCTCAATATATCACAAAAATGAAAACAAATGAAACCAAAATGGCCACTTCTGGTCCCGGCAACAAGTTGTTTAATGAATTTTATTGATGATTATTTCAGGTCACAAACCCGAATTTTATATCAGTGAGCATCTTAAAAAGAGATTTCTAACATTTTGGAAGTTGGAACAGATAAATCCTGGGAGCTCGTGTTCAGCATGAAGACCGGCAGAGAGCTGCTTCTGTGTTGTAATAAGAGCCAAATCAACAACCTGATCCAGCATCCCCTCAGTGAGCTTTGTGTTTAGACCTGAGCTCCGGGATAGCTGCATGTGCAGGATTGTGTGTGTATTTCAACAGAATCCGTGCCCTCACCCCTTCCTCCCCCTCGTCCGCTCGCTTTCCCACTCTCTCCTGCTCACAGTCTCCCTCCCCTCCCCGCCTATCTTGTCAGTTTCTTCTACACTTCCTCCATGCGGGGAAAAAGCGCTGCGATAGTGGGAGGGAGCGGGGACCAGTACCGGGAATGAACAGGGCAAAGTACTGGGGCCCAGTACTGGCGATGCAACGGGGACCAGCACCGGGAGGGAGCGGGGCAAAGTACTGGGGACCAGTACTGGGAGGCAGTGAGGCAATGTACTGGGAATCAGTACCGGGAGGGAGCGGGGCAAAGTACTGGGGACCAGTACTGGGAGGGAGCGGGGCAAAGTACTGGGGACCAGTACCAGGAGGGTGTGGGGACCGGTATCGGGGACCTGTACCGGGAGGGAGTGGGGCAAAGTACTGGGGAGCAGTAATGGCGACCAGTACCAATCGGGAGTGAGGACCAGTATCGGGGACCAGCACCGGGAGGGAGTGGGGCAAAGTACTGGGGAGCAGTACCGGGCGGGAGTGAGGACCAGTATCGGGGACCAGCACCGGGAGGGAGTGGGGCAAAGTACTGGGGAGCAGTAATGGCGACCAGTACCAAACGGGAGTGAGGACCAGTATCGGGGACCAGCACCGGGAGGGAGTGGGGCAAAGTACTGGGGAGCAGTAATGGTGACCAGTACCAGGCGGGAGTGAGGACCAGTATCGGGGACCAGCACCGGGAGGGAGTGGGGCAAAGTACTGGGGACCAGTACCGGGAGGGAGTGGGGACCAGTATCAGGAGGGAGTGGGGCAAAGTACTGGGGACCAGCACCAGGAGGGAGTGGGGCAAAGTACTGGGGACCAGTAATGGGGACTAGTACCGGGCAGGAGCGGAGGAAAGTACTGGGGACCAGTATCGGGGACCAGCACCGGGAGGGAGTGAGGCAATGTACTGGGGACCAGTACCGGGAGGGAGTGAGGCAATGTACTGGGGACCAGTACCAGGAGGGAGCGGAGCAAAGTACTGGGGACCAGTACCGGGAGGGAGCGGAGACCAGTATCGGGGACCAGTACCGGGAGGGAGTGAGGCAATGTACTTGGGACCAGTACTGGGAGGGAGCGGAGCAAAGTACTGGGGACCAGTACCGGGAGGGAGCGGAGACCAGTATCGGGGACCAGTACCGGGAGGGAGTGAGGCAATGTACTTGGGACCAGTACTGGGCGGGAGCGGAGCAAAGTACTGGGGACCAGTACTGGGAGGGAGTGAGGCAAAGTACTTGGGACCAGTACCGGGAGGGAGCGGAGCAAAGTACTGGGGACCAGTACCGGGAGGGAGCGGAGCAAAGTACTGGGGACCAGTACTGGGAGGGAGCGGAGCAAAGTACTGGGGACCAGTACCGGGCGGGAGCGGAGCAAAGTACTGGGGACCAGTACTGGGAGGGAGTGAAGCAAAGTACTTGGGACCAGTACTGGGGACCAGTACCGGGAGGGAGTGAGGCAATGTACTTGGGACCAGTACTGGGGACCAGTACCGGGAGGGAGTGAGGCAATGTACTTGGGACCAGTACTGGGGACCAGTACCGGGAGGGAGTGAAGCAAAGTACTTGGGACCAGTACCGGGAGGGAGTGAGGCAATGTACTTGGGACCAGTACCGGGCGGGAGCGGAGCAAAGTACTGGGGACCAGTACTGGGAGGGAGTGGGGCAATGTACTGGGGACCAGTACCGGCGGGAGCGGAGCAAAGTAAAGTACTGGGGACCAGTACCGGGAGGGAGCGGGGCAAAGTACTGGGGACCAGTACTGGGAGGGAGCGGGGCAAAGTACTGGGGACCAGTACCGGGAGGGAGCGGGGCAAAGTACTGGGGACCAGTACCGGGAGGGAGCGGGGCAAAGTACTGGGGACCAGTACCGGGAGGGAGCGGGGCAAAGTACTGGGGACCAGTACCGGGAGGGAGTGGGGCAAAGTACTGGGGACCAGTACCGGGAGGGAGTGGGGAGCAGTACCAGTAGGGAGCAGGAACCAGTAACGTGGACCAGTACCAAGAGGGTGCGGGGACCAGTACTGGGAATGAACAGGGCAAAGTACTGGGGACCAGTACCGGGAGGGAGTGGGGAGCAGTACCGGTAGGGAGCGGGAACCAGTAACGTGGACCGGTACTGGGGAGGCAGCGGGGACCAGGACTGAGGACCAGTACTAGGAGGGAGCAGGGACCAGTACGACGGAGCCGTGCCGGGAGGGAGCGGGGTCCAATACCAGAACCGGCAGGGAGCAGGGAACAGTACCCGGCAGCAGTGGGGAGCAGTACTGCAGACCTGTAGCGAGAAGGAGCCAGGACCAGTACCGGGCACCGGTAGCAGAAGGGAGGGTGTTCAGTACCGGGGACCAGTACCGGGAGGAAGCTGGGAGCAGTACCGGGGAGCCGAAGTGGGAGGGAGAGGTGAGCAGTACTAGGGGCTGGTCCTGGGAGGTAGCGGGTCCCAGTACCGGGAGGCAGCAGGGACCAGCACTGGTAGCGTGAGGGAGCGGGTTGCAGAAGTAGGAGGGAGCAGGGGCCAGTACTGGGTACCAGTACCGGGAGGGAACGGGGAGCAGTACCGGGGATCAGAAGGAGGGAGCGAGGCTTTCTTACTGTAATTATAGAGGACCTTAGTGAGACAGAGTGGGGAGCTGACACTTTAGGAAGCATTTCACCTTCAGCATCATTTGTGGGCATTAAACGTGCCAGGACAGAGGACGTAGTTCAGAAATACAAATACAAAAGGGCTGATAAACGTGAACTGACTGGGGTTCTTTTAGTAAAGGGAAAATGCTGCCTAACCCTCAGGGGTTAGAGCAAAGCAGCATTCCGAGCTCGGCGATATTATTATAACTTGGATAACAGATCTGGGGACAAGGAGAAGCAGCTTACACCAAACTGCAGATAAATTAAACTGGCCCCCAACCACAAGGCATGGAATGAAGAGAAAACTCAGAGCAGCAGAGCTGAGCAAACAGGGTGGCACAGTGGTTAGCACCGCAGCCTCACAGCTCAGCGACCTGGGTTCAATTCTGGGTACTGCCTGTGTTGAGTTTGCAAGTTCTCCCTGTGTCTGCATGGGTTTTCTCCGGGTGCTCCGGTTTCCTCCACAAGCTAAAAGACTTGCAGGTTGGGAGGTAAATTGGCCATTATAAATTGCCCCTAGTATAGGTAGATGGTAGGGAAATATAGGAACGGGTGGGGATGTGGTATGAATATGGGGATTAGTGTAGGATTAGTACACCACTGACCACCTCCAGGCACTTCCCCATTGTCTCTCGAGATAAGGAGGCCAAAGAAAGAAATATAAAATGGGTGGTTGATGGTTGGCACAGACTCAGGGGACCGAAGGGCCTGTTTCAGTGCTGTATCTCTAAACTAAACTAAACTGAACAAAACAACAGCTGATCACATCCACAGTGGGAAGGAGAGATTCCCAAACATGACACAGCAAACTGAACAGAAATCTCCGAGTCTGTGGCTGCAGAAACCAGACAGGTTCAGCTGCAGTCTCCAACTGCCTGACACTTCGCTGGAAAGGCAGCAAGCTCACTCAAGCAGGGCAAACACCCCACGGAACACCTACCCTCCCCATCCCCCCCCCACCAAGGCAAAACCCTCCCCCCCCCCCACCCACCCAAGCAAGACCCACCCCAACCCCCCACCGCAGGCAAAATCCATCTCCTCCCCCCCCAGGCAAGAAACGCCCCACCTCAGGGAAAATCCTTCCCCCGCCCCGCCCCGGGCGACATCTCCTACTGCCTGACACTTCACTGCAGAGGCAGCAAGCTCACTTCACTGCGCCGCCTCGCCCTGGCCTGGCCCGGCCCGGCCCGGCCCAGCCCAGCCCCAGTACTCACCATATTGCCGATCCGCTTACCTCTCGCGCCAACTGCAAACCCAACGCTCGCAGAGCCTTAAATAGAGAGCAGCCGAGAGGGCGGGTCTACCGATGGAAACCATCCGCCTATTGGTCATAACAGGCCATGGGCGGGGCTACCAATAAAAATCTGCCGCCTTTTCGCTCAGAAATAGGCAAGGGGCGGGGGTAACGCTGCAAACCTGCTGCCTATTGGTCAGTAACAAGCCAGACTGGAGCAGTTACAGCATTTCAAATAGATCCAAGTTCGTTTTAAATGACCGGCTGCATTGCTGACAACGCAAATGAAGCCTCATGCGCTCGTACATTCACTGTCTGCGACGTTTCGGCAGCTGCCAATAGTAAAGATGGCGCTGCTCAATATATCACAAAAATGAAAACAAATGAAACCAAAATGGCCACTTCTGGTCCCGGCAACAAGTTGTTTAATGAATTTTATTGATGATTATTTCAGGTCACAAACCCGAATTTTATATCAGTGAGCATCTTAAAAAGAGATTTCTAACATTTTGGAAGTTGGAACAGATAAATCCCTGGGAGCTCGTGTTCAGCATGAAGACCGGCAGAGAGCTGCTTCTGTGTTGTAATAAGAGCCAAATCAACAACCTGATCCAGCATCTCCTCAGTGAGCTTTGTGTTTAGACCTGAGCTCCGGGATAGCTGCATGTGCAGGATTGTGTGTGCATTTCAACAGAATCCGTGCCCTCACCCCTTCCTCCCCCTCGTCCGCTCGCTTTCCCACTCTCTCCTGCTCAGTCTCCCTCCCGTCCCCATCCAGTCAGTTTCTTCCACACTTCCCCCATGCAGGGAAAAAGCGCTGCGATAGCGGGCGGGAGTGGGGGGACCTGCACCGGGAGGCAGTGGGGAACAGTACCAGTAGGGAGCGGGAACCAGTAATGTAGACCAGTACCGAGAGGGGAGCGGGGAGCAGTACTGGTAGGGAACGTGGACCAGTACCGGGAGGGAGCAGGGACCAGAATCGGGAAGCAGTGGGGAGCAGTACCGGAATGAACAGGGCAAAGTACTGGGGACCAGTACTGAGAAGGAGCGGGGAGCAGTAACGTGGACCGGTACCGGGGAGGCAGCGGGGACCAGGACTGAGGACCAGTACCAGGAGGGAGCAGGGACCAGTACCGGGGGAGTGGGACCAATACCGCGGAGCCATGCCAGGAGGGAGCGGGGTCCAATACCAGAACAGTACCGGCAGGGAGCGGGGAACAGTACCCAGCAGCAGTACCGGGAGGCAGTGGGGAGCAGTACTGCGGACCCGTAGCGAGAAGGAGCCAGACCAGTACCGGTAGCAGAAGGGAGCATGGTCCAGTACCAGGGACCAGTGCGGGGAGGGAGCGGTGTTCAGGAGTGGGGACCAGTGCCGGGGACCAGTGTGGGGTGGGAGCGGTATTCAGTACCGGGGACCAGTGCCAGGTGGGAGCGGTGTTCAGTACCAGGAGGGAGCGGGGACCAGTACCGGGAGGAAGCCGGGAGCAGTACCGGGGAGCCGAAGTGGGAGGGAGAGGTGAGCAGTACTAGGGGTTGGTTCCGGGAGGTAGCGGGTCCCAGTACCGGGAGGCAGCAGGGACCAGTAATGGAGTGATCGGGGAGCAGTACTGGAGACTGGTGCAGGGAATGAACTGGTAGTGGGAGGGAGCAGAAGCGGGAGGGAGCGGGGAGGCAGAACTGTGGACCAATATCGGGAGGGAACGGGGAGCAGTACCGGTTACCAGTAGGGAACGGGGAGCAGTACTGGGTACCAGTTACCGGGAGGGAACGGGGAGCAGTACCAGGGATCAGAAGCAGGAGGGAGCAAGGATTTGAGTACAAGCGCAAGGATGTCTTACTGCAATTATACAAGGCCTTGGTGAGCCCACATCTGTGCGCGGTTTTGGTCTCCTTATCTGAGGAAGGATCTTCTTGCCATGGAGGGAGTGCAAAGATGATTTACTAGGCTGATTCTTGGGATGGCAGGATTGACATATGATGAGAGGTTGGTTAGACTAGGCCTATATTCACTAGAATTGGAAGAATGAGAGGGGATCTCATAGAAACCTATAATATTCTAACTGGACTAGACAGGCTAGATGCAGGATGTTCCCGATGGCTGGGTAGTCCAGAACCAGGGGTCACAGTCTCAGGATATGGGGTATGCCATTTAGAACGAGATGCAGAGAAATTTCTTCACTCAGAGGGTGGTGAACCTGTGGAATTAAATATTATTCAAGAAGAGATTAGATATATTTCTTAATGTCAAAGGGATCAAGGGATATGGGGAGAAAGTGAGAACAGGGTACTGAATTAGATGATCAGCCATGATCTTTATTGAATGGGCAGAGCAGCCTGAATGGCCTACTCCAGCTCCTATTTTCTTGGGAGCAGGGGCAGGAGGGGAGGCGAAGATGTGAGGCCAAAATGACAAATGACCATTCCTTGCACATGTGCGAATTAGTCGTATTCACACAGCAAGCCAGGTGCTGATGTAGGCTGCGCATGCGCAGCATCATACTGACAGCAAGCGTCTGTTCTGCACTCGTGCAAATCTGGGAGCGCTCTGATGTTGCTGGCGGGGAACTTTGTCAGGAATCACTTTTCTTCCACAGGATGTGGGTGTAGCTTTCTAGGCAGCATTTTTTGTCCATACCCTAATTGCCCTTGAACTAAGTGGCTTGATTGGCCACTTCAGAGTCAACCACATTGCGGTGGGTCTAAATAACATGTAGGCTAGACCAGGTAAGGACGACAGATTTCCTTACTTCCCTAAAGGACATTAGTCATCTCAAAGCATTCATTTTCCACTTGTTAAGTGTGCAGCCAGGTTTATGTTAATGCTACTGTCAACATCTTCCTCTAAAATAATTGGTTCCAATGCTCCCCACTTATATATCACAACCTGTTGATTTTAATATTACTTCTCTTATCCCATTACTTTTTGCTTATGCCCAATTTTTACTCATCATCCCAATTATAACTAGTCCATTATGTCTTATCCCTCTCCACAAACACCCACTGAGCTATAACATAGTGATCCTCCGCCCCACCGCCCCCCCCCCCCAAACCAATGTGCGATATTAATGGTATAGCTCCTTTCAACCCCCCCCCAGTGTGGGAATATCAGTGGAACTGCCCCTCCCTTCCCCATTGCGGGCTATCAGTGGTACTATTTCCCCCCATCCCACCAATTATTGAATCATTGGTACAGTCCCCTCTCTTCTCCCCCCCCCACAGTGGTACCCCCTCCCCTTTTGTGGATTAGTAGTGGTACCGCCCCTCCACCCCCCCAAAACAATGCCAGGATCTGATTGGGCTGCTCACCACGACAGCACAGGGGCATTCAGAAGATTTTCTTTTAATAACAACCAAAAAATACAGCCGAGCTTGTCACCACAGTGCTGCACACGACCCAGAATACTGGACTGGTGAGCATGTCACAGTTGAAGAGCAGCTGTTTGAATTCTACACTGCGACTTGCACTGATACTTTTATGTAGCTTTCCATTGGGACACTATGTGGGGCAGTTACATGTCTGGTTCCCAGTAACAGGCTGCAGGCAGAGTGTGAACTGACAGTGAGAGACAGATCCATCCTCTCAGATGATTGTCCTGTGCCCCTGTGAAAATGCTGTCTCCTCACTTTCCACTATTCATGCTGCACACGATCCAAAGCCACATAAAAGCTCTTCTTGTCATCCAGGCAGTGCCCAGCCAATGGCCCAATTTCACAGTCAGCACAGACCAAATACTTGATGTTGTTCACATTCTTTGTGAAGCCCACATTCTCAAAGGTGTACATGTCATCAACGAACCAGTGCTCTTTGTAGCATGTCCCTTCTACTGAGCTTTCCTCGGTGCCCAGTGCCACCCTCTGCCTCATGGATGGAAGAAAGAGCTGCAAGACAAAACACACCCGTCAATTGCATGCCCACTCAGCACTGGTTTCACCTTGGCTGTGTGAGGGCCAGCTTGAGTCTGACTAAACAAAATGAATTTTTTGAGGAGGTCACTAACATGGTGGATAGGGCAGTATGTATGAATGTTGTCTATATGGACTTCCAGAAGGCATTTAATAAGGTTAACTCAAGAGATCACGATAAAAATAAATGCACACTGAACTGGAGGTACCTTGTGACATGGGTTGGGAGAGTGTGGAGGGACAATGCATATGTATTTCAAATAGGCAGCGTGAGTAGTGGTGCCCCAGACCTGTATTAGGGCCTCAGCTTTTCGACTATAATTATAAATGATTTAGATGGGCGGCACAGTGGCGCAGTGGTTAGCACCGCAGCCTCACAGCTCCAGCGACCCGGGTTCAATTCTGGGTCCTGCCTGTGTGGAGTTTGCAAGTTCCTCCCTGTGTCTGCATGGGTTTCCTCGGTGCTCCGGTTTCCTCCCACATGGCAAAAACTTGCAGGTTGATAGGTAAATTGGCAATTAGCAATTGCCCCTAGTATAGGTAGGTGGTAGGGAAATATAGGGACAGGTGGGGATGTGGTAGAAACATGGGATTAGTGTAGGATTAGTATAAATGGGTGGTTAACGGT